>NC_092862.1:46690777-46692304 GCF_032062135.1 Pyxicephalus adspersus | reverse complement strand
TTTTTTTAATTTTAACCCTTCCACCTTCTGTCTCCCTCCTCACCCTGTCATGCGTCCCTACGCTCAACTGAGCTACAGGACCACTTTCCACCTTTATTCCTCTTATGGGTGTATTTGACTTGCATTTTCTCTGCTGGAAAATGTCTATACCATATTATTTTGCCTTTTATAGAGTGTTCATTTGACTGTACAATTTCAAATTAACAACATTTGGCTAATGAATAGGCAGCTGCTTAGTGGAGTATATGACTCATACAGGGATATTTATTTATGCTTTTGGTTCATTATTCAAGAACACCGATCAAAGAAAAAAAAGGAAGCAGCTGTTATTAATTCTTTATCTTACGTCTGACAAGGTGTACTTTCTAAATGATATTTAGATGGTCATAACTAACATGTCATTGTGTTTATTATGGCCAAAACCTTTTATCAAAATGACACTATTTGAAATTGAGTACACTAAAAATTCTAATGTCACCTACTCCATTAGGATCACAGTTCTGTTGTCAATCTACATCAGTAATCAATGGGTCTGTTTTGGGTTAGGTCTACAAATTGTTCTAAAAAATTCTGCCCAAATTTTTCACATTTTTGGCTACGTATTTTCCATGGCTTATGAGCGGGTAATCCTATTTAAATCTGGCCATTTATATGGCTAAAAAACAACAAGTTTCAAACAAAACTTATGGGAAGCCAGACATTCCCAATGACAAAGTTAAAGCCTTCTGCCTGATTTGACTGTCAGAAGTATTAGCCACAACTAAAGGTATAGCTTGGTAAAACTGTGCTACAACAGTTTTGTGGTATAGTTTGTGAGCTTTTTTTATATTACAGAACTACATGGCAATGTTTTTAAAAATGCACCTCATTCTAGGCTTTCTTCAAACCATAGTAATTTTAAAATACTAAAGGTGCCATCAATAGAATAAACAAGGCAAGGGTAAGCAATCTGAAGTATAAAGAGTTTCCATACTGACCCTTATCTCTCCTTGTGCAGTTTATATATATATATATATATATATATATATATATATATATATATATATATAAAACTTTACCTTTTTACAGTCCTATATTCGCCTGTCCCCAGCCACAACTGCCAAAATCATTTTTTACAGTTTTATAAAAATATATTAATGAATAAATAATTTTAAACGGCCTAGGACAGGCAATGGTAAGCTGGAGTGACTTGCATAGGACCCCCAGCTGCTATTCATAAAAACATACTGTGTTTCCCCGATGATAAGGCACCCCATCAAATAAGCCACCCCCCGATTTTTGCTCAAACAATTAAAATAAAGCACCCCCCGCAAATAAGACTGCGTGCCTCTGTGTGACTCCTCGATGCTGGCTGCAGTGCAGAGTGAAACTGAAAATTACTTCAAAGGACAAGCAAGCTGCTGATCCCTGCCCTAACAGAGTCTGTTACCCGGCCGTAGAAGCCAAAAAAAAGTGAGTCAGTGATCAGAAGGGGACAATCAATGGCACATACGGTAGTGATCAGAAAGGGGACAATCAATGGCACAT
>NC_092862.1:46492436-46689263 GCF_032062135.1 Pyxicephalus adspersus | reverse complement strand
ATATATATATATATATATATATATATATATACCGTATATATATATATACATATAAGCTTTATATTCCCTTTTAACTATGCAAGCAATGTATTATTACGGGACTAGTAATGTAATGAATCCAAATCCCATGAAACACGGGGAAGGAGAGGGAAAAAATATTTCAAAACAAAAACTTTCACTGTGTAAATGTATCCAATCTGACCGCAAAGTTACTTCTATCTAAAAACAGTGTAATTTGGTCACAAGAGGCTCACAAGTTTATCTCTGCATGTCTTTCCAAAAGGATCACGTCCAGTAGTGTTTCCTCTTCTCTATCTATGCAGTGCAGAAATATCCCTTTAAAAATTTGGATGAGAGATGAGGTGCACATCGTTGAAGTTCTCTTGGTTTCAGTTCTCAGTTTTTGACCTGTTCCATTTTGATGCATACCGTAAAATTTTTGCATTGTTGTTAAATAATGTTTTTAACTTTACAACTTTACATGTTCCTGAATTTTACTTTCCTTTGCAAACTTTCTTTGACTACTTCTGAGTATGATGCCTGTGTGTCTAAGCTTCTGGAAAGATGTTCCCACTAGTGTTCTCAGCTATGTCACCTTCACTGCATAGATTGACACCATCTGCAAAACTCCATCTGCAAAAGGATTCTTACTCTTCTTGCATTTTCAATATTACAAAATAAATTAATACTGTGATACAGAAGAACTAGTTAGCAGTCTTGTTGGCAGTAGTAGGTGGAAGTATTTGCTGCTCTCATGAATGTAAAAGAGAAAATAATCTGACAAGGATTCCACTGACATCCATTTAAAACTGAAAGACAGACACCTTAAGGTGATTTCTACATTTCATATTTATTTATCCCATTACTGTTTTCTCAGTGATTGTGTAAATTAATTGTCAGCACTGCATAGATTTTAATTGTCATTTTCTTTTAGTATTGCATTTTGTAATGGGTATTTACATGCCATACATTTTTTATTCATGTTCTAAATCATTAGGAGTTTCCTATCAGTGCATGCATATGTGTGTGTATTTTTTTTATAAAATTTTAAGTTTTGCATTCATTCTAGTAAAACGTAATATAAAAACAGCCTTTACGAGTAATATGGTTTCGGAAGTGGACTAACAAAAATATTAGAATTGGATTATCGGTAATATTATTATCCTATTAGCTGTGAAGTCAGCCTTTGTAACTTACATTGCAACTAAAAGAACTCTGATTGTTGTTACTTTTTTAACTAAACAAACCTCAGCAATGTTTTTTGACTGCAGGCCTACAATCAAGGTTTGTCTGTGATGCTCCTATTTGTCAATCAAGGAAGGCCAGATTTATGAATCCAAGGGGTCCACTCAAAATTTTTAAATTTTTAAAAAAAAGTACTACACATGTATAAAGCACAGCAGTATGTTTACACATCTGCTTTAGGCTACGTACACATGTCAGATGATTCTCGTCCAATAATCGCTCTAGGGCTAGTAAGAAGACGAGAATCTGGTGTGTGTACAGTGCTCGTCTGACGTCATTCATTGATCCATCCTGGCGGACAATCGTAATGCATAGTAGAATGGCTGTATGTACAGCACTCGTTTTGTCTTTAGTCTTTACTCGTTTAGTCTTTGTCGTTGGAAAGGATTGTGAAAGGTCCTTTCCAAAGTCAATTATTGAACATGTGTACGTATGTAAGTGTGTACGTAGCCTTACTTCTGGACTCAAAGCATAAGTGTATGCTTTGAGTGTATAATAAAATAATGAGTATATATTAAAATAATGAACAAAGAAAAAAAACAAGTAGATCCAGGTAACATGGCCTGACAAAGCCTATGACTAGCCTCTCCTATACTATTGGTAAATAGGGAATTTGAATAAACACTGTAGGCCCTACTCCATAACCTGCCTTTTATCACTGAACAAATAACGTTGGCTGGTTGATAGCAGATAGCAATAGCTGCTAAGAGAAAGTGGATCTTGTCTGGCTTATGTGGGTCATCCTAGTGCAGCCTTTCCTGACCTCTTTAATTACGTTCATAAGGATCCTGTGCTGAATTTACTATAATCTCAGCTTGCAGCAAATTGGCCTTATGGTCGGTAGAAAGAATGACTTATACATTTCTGGCCAATGAGAAGAATATCACCCATACAGATAGCCAAAACATCACTGGGGTCAGGTTAACTGACCTCAGAGGTTCAAATTACTTCTTTTAAGGAACCCCTTGCAAACTCTGAAGGGACTCTGGTTGAGAAACATTTCCCAAAAAAAATGAGTGGAGGAGAATTCTAGGGAGCATAGGTTTATTATAACCAATGGATAACTTAAGAGCACTCAAGGAAACCATGGAATAGTGTGATATGTGCCCAGACATATATAAACCTTTGGTGTGTGCTTGTGACACTAACACTAAAAGGATGATGAGTGGTCAAAGTTTTTGTTATATATCTTTGAGGTATCTGTGTTTAATTCCAGCAATGTATACAATCTCCATTGTGTAGGATTGCATCCACAAACCCAAAAGCTAATATAATGTTAATTGTCTGTGAAGGTTCTCATTTATCCACGTCATTGCATATCTAGTAGTAGTTACTTACATTCAAATAAACTGATGAAATGTCTTGAAAAGCTGGAAAAGATCTTCAGCATTACAAGAACAAGTCTAGTTGAATGTGACTAACTACTACTAGATATGTAATGTTAATCGCCTTTTGTCCATATATGTTGCAGGTTGTGCTTGTTTTTATGTGGCTGTATGACTGCCATGG
Organism: Pyxicephalus adspersus; assembly: GCF_032062135.1. NCBI lineage: Eukaryota > Metazoa > Chordata > Amphibia > Anura > Pyxicephalidae > Pyxicephalus > Pyxicephalus adspersus. The sequence goes on along the minus strand of NC_092862.1, from coordinate 46,686,509 downwards.
AGAAATCTTGGCCTTTTTATAAAGAAGTTGCCACCTTTTTGGTACCAAAAGGTAATAAATCTGGCATTATGAAAGGTATGAGCACATTTGTGATCATGTTTACTTTTTTATTTGATATAACTAACTGCTATAACTGAAAGTATGCTGTCACAACAGAATTTAATAGATTATGCTAATCACAACAATAAATATGTCGGTAATAGTAAAAGGGAGCTGAACTATGAATGTGGCAAACACAATTGTTTTTCCTTTTTTTCTAAAAATAGTGTCAATTTTATGGTGAGTTTTAATGGCCTTATGGTCAATGCCTATTCTAGAATTGGTCTAATGTAAATGTGTGTGTGTGTGTATTCTTTATATTCTGCAAGTACTGTCTGAATATAGGAAATAAATGAGCATTCATTTCACTGTTACATTCCTATTAGCCAACACCTTTTTCTGTACTATGTGGCAAAAGTAAAGTGCAAGCACAACGTATTATTATTTTTCCAGTGTTCTTCTTGTTTTATATTTTCAGCAATACCTAAAGACGAGCTAATTTGCGACTTGGGGAATCATTAATTTTACTTCTTCCTGTAGGCTTTTTGTAAATTGTGAAATCAATCCTAACTGACAAAGATTAAGGGTGGTATGTCGTTTTCTCCGGCTGCACATTTATATATGTCAGCTAGCCTTTTATCTTATTCGGTAATGCCATTTACATCCAAACTTTTTTTGATGAAACCTGGCGTGTTTATTGTAACATTTTATACACAAAATGGTAAAAATTTATCACTGAGATAGTGATTCATTATTAACATGTAATTTACATCTTTCATGAGTGAACGTATGTAGAGGTATATATAGTTTAGGATACTGTGTATAGGCAAATAAGTAGGAATATTATTTCACACCATGAATATTAATGCATTTATAATCTATGTTTAGAAGTTCCTTGGCACTTTTCCAAATGTAATTCCTTTTATAGGTCTTCTTTAGCATTAACGTTGCTGAATTCTTTAAATCTGTCACATGTTCCACTTTTTCCAGCATATTAATTCTAGCAGTTTATTGGCACCATCATTGCTGATTTAACTATATATTTATTCCAAGTACATTTATATGAGAGCTTATATCTCTCACTACAATACTGTTGCAAAACTTTAGAAACAATCTAGAAAAAATGTAATGCAATAATGGGTGTACAAAAACTGTCAGAGACTGAAGACATTCAACAGTAGATGGTCAGAGACTGCAGACATGCTGCAGGGGAAAGTCAGAGACTCTGGACGCGCCATAGGGAGATAAAAAGTTGCATTTGCAGGTGGAACCACAATCAGTATTAATATTACTGGTTCTTCTTAAAGAAGAACAGCTGGCAACAGCGAGCGGTACTGAATTGCTCACTGCCACCTCCAATCTAAAAAACAACTACCTCTTACTGCTAAGTGAGGGGGTAAGGTGAGATATGGTGATTTTACTACTGTGCCACTCTCTCTTCTTGCTGGAGGCTCTAAAAAGTTTCATTTGGAGTTGGAATCACAATAAGTCAGAAGACCACTTTCCTGACTGGCACAGGTAGTATAGGTGTATCAAATCTTGGGGTTCAAGCTTGAGTTTCTTTTCTACTGCTGAATTCCCTCTGCTACACTTTTTGCTTTGTGATCCAAAGGGGTCTTTGTGCTCCTGTGCCCCTTAGTGTCATTGTGACCTTCAGTACTCTGGTGACTTTCTGCAATAAATTGTCCTATAAATGGTCAATAACTTGTTCTACTCCAGTGACTTTTCTTGCTCCTCTGACCCTCCTCACTCCTGTGTACTCTATTGACCTTCATGCTCCTATGATCCTCTGACCCTGCGTCCTTGTCTTTCAAGTTACTGACACTTGTTTGTGGTATTCACTGTCTGCCCTGATGTGGTGAAGGTGCTCTGTTGAAGTCCTGATGTTATGAATAGACTCTGCGTATCTGCCCTTTTCAGGCTCATTTCACTTTGAGCAATATTACTGTGTATCTGCTTCCAGGATGCGTATGTTTCTGGGGAAATTTAGATTCTTAGTCATGACAAATACATTAAACACAGTAAACTCTAATTCCCAAGATTTATTATAAATTAGAATATCCCTATATGGTTTTTTAATCTTTCCAGCTAAGAACAAAAATCTTCCTCTCCAGCACAATAGAAAAGCTCAGAATTTGAAGAGCAAACTTCACCCTCATTGCAGAGCCCAACACTTGTGGAACAGCAAATGTGAATTGTGTCTGTAACAGGATACCATTGTTTAAAAAATATTTTTCAGCATTTAATCCATCTACATGTTGCATAATTGAGCGTTAAAGTTCATCATGTACATCTGCTTTGATTAAATGATATTGATATTGCTACATCTGGCTAAAGTTCCATTTAAACTTTGTTACTCTATATTTTTGCATCTGCTCTGTTCCAATGCATTTAATATTTTAATTTTTATATTGTTGTTTATAAAATGTATTCAAAATATAAAGAAAGTCGTAATAGCAACTTTACACAAGAAATGATATTGTGTTGCTGAGCTTCATACATCCAAACACTAAAACTTCGCACACACATCAGATAATGAATGGTCATGCTCTTCTTGTGTGTACAGTGGGCCACTGACATTGTTCATCAGCCTGCCTTGGAGGATTGATGAATGAACGATCGGGAATGATCATTTGCTTTTCTATAGAGAATAGCACAGCGGGGTGCCGCTTGTCCTCCCCCTCTCCTCTCTAAAGAACTGAATGGCGTTGTGTGTACAACACTTGTTCATTCATCTGACACTGGAAATCATTACAAATGCAATCTGACATCTGTACCGGGTGTTAGTAATAGAGAAGCCCCACTCCTTACTGGTTCACTGGAGGGGTTTGGTTCCTTTACGTCAAGCTCATCATAACCTGTCTGTGTCTTATACATACCCATAATCTGTTATATAACATAATTCATTTGCAATTGCATTTAAAAGAGGAGATATATCGATGGGAAGGCTTTAATATGTTTATACTTCCTTGCTAAACAGGACTGGAGATGATTGATGAGTTTACCACCATTTAATCCTCAGCCATTCAAATTGTTTGCTTAATTTTCAATGTGTTAAAGCTTTTAATACATTCTCGTTGTGATAACTGTCATCTATTGTTTACCAACTGCATTAAAAAGCTTTTTCCATCTCAAACAAAATATTAAAACAGACTAAAACAGCAAGAGACATTGCTTTTATCCACATGGAAAATATTTGATGCTTTAATTGCCTAGCTTTAGTTTGATAAAATTGAGTGAAATAAAAGTGTAAATATTAGCAATAATTGAATTTAAAAAATAAATATATAAATTAAGCTCTAGAGTGCAGGGATCTTTAAGGTCAGAAGACAATCAGAGTGGAATCGTTAGCACAAAATACCTGGCTACAAGAGTGGTGGCCCTTTAATGGATCAATTGATCACCTCATATGGATGGTTCAGACTACTACTTGAACGTGTGTGTGGATGCAATCAGAGTATAAGATATGAGAAATGCGTAAATAATGTGTGTCTTTTTCCGTGTAATTTCTATTTAAGGATTAAGGATAGCCATTTTTACTTCTTGTTCATTTTAATTAGGAATTCTACTTCTGAAAAAAAAAAAGTACATAGAGAAGTTCAGGAAACACATTCACAAATCATGGATTTACTTTGTCACAATATTTTCTGCTAAAGCTGTCATTTCAGTCATCTTAAAATCCATGCTTTTGCTAGTGTCAGACAGATTTGGCCTCTCTTACTGCCCACTCTTATTGTCACAGGCTCTTTGGGCCTGATGTATTGAACCTCTCCAAGACTGGAGAGGAAACACTTTCATCGGTGAAGCTGGGTGATCCAGCAAACCTGGAATGATCTGGTCCAGGACTGATAACATTTACTCACAAATAAAAATGACCTTTTGTAAATCCATTTTCAGGTTTGCTGGATCACCCAGCTTCACTGATGAAAGTGTATCCTCTCCAGTCTTGGAGAGCTTTCATAAATCAGGCCCCTTCTTTCTACTTGCAGCACAAGCTTATCCTCTCTCTGTTGAGAAAAGTGTTGACTCTTTGCTGGCCATTCTGTCTCGTATGCAAGGTCTAAAATTACTATAGACCTTAGATGCTGTTCCACTCGTACTGTCTTTTGTAGATTACACAATGAGCCAGGGTCAGATTTACTCTCAGGAGCCTATATAGGTACGTACAATAAAAAAAGTGGCCTTTACTTGTTCCTTCAATACAGGCCACCCCCAACCATGTCCTTTTATTACTTGTAAAAATTGCCCCACATAACAGCATTCAGACTCCAAGCTTCAGTCTGTAAGGGCCAGCTAACGTACACCACCTCCTATGTGTAGGTGCTCTACAGCAAATACCAACCCTAAGTCCCCGGTTCGAATCTTGGCCAGGACACTACCTGCATGGAGTTTTCATGTTCTTCGTGTTTGCGTGGATTTCTTCAAGGTACTCCCACATTCTAAAATCATGAAGTGAGGTTATTTGGCTTCACCCCAAATTTTCCTTGACATATGACTATGGTAGGGACATTAGATTGTGAGCTCCTTTGATAATAAAAACAGTACACTTGTGTGTGTCTCATCTTTTTAGTGCTGGTCACTGTGTGGACTTTAGCAAGACAGGTACTGTTGCATGCTATAGTGTTTAGTTTTGATTTAGTTTAGATTGGGGCAATGATAAACAAATTCAACCACTGGGGCCTCTAGCACATGCCTAGTGGCAAATCCGGCCCTGCAAAGCACTTGGTATTGCTATTATAGTCACGTGACTTACAGCTCTGTTCCTGCAGAGGCTGCTAACATCATATACAAGGTAGCTTGGTGCCAAGCAACAATTCGCATCTTTTTTCCCACAGAGATGCAGTCACCTTGCAGGCTAAACAAACATATATCCAAAAAAATGTATAAATACCACAATCACAACATTATGGGGACAGAGTCTATTGCATATGACTAGTACATATGAATATTTTCTATATATAATTTTCCTTTTTTTTACATTTTAACAGATAGCAATTGTGAATCTGGTGTTCTAGTGCAATAAAGTGCTGAATTACTAATATGACTACAGAATCAGGTTACACACCCAACCACCGAGCTGAATGTGTCACCGAATTACTTAGAGAAGGAATCGACCATATCGCATTAAAGATGGTGCAAGTCAATGCTGAACATGTTAGTTAGAAATTCAAGTATAAAATGTAAACAACAAAGCATAGACATGTTTAGGAAATAAAGATGTTATACTGATTATACAGAACAGAGAAATGTGAGTATGTAGAGCTGGAGAAGGGTTGGTAACCCTTTTACTTGGCCCATTATTGCCAATGAAAAGAGTAATTATAAAGATAAACTATAGTGTCTTTGGGTCAACAGTATTCGGTAACAGAAGTAAAGTCTGGTGCACTGTATACCAGGTATTCAGTATAAACCCTAAATTGTTAAATCTATGTATTCGGTTCACTTTAAAATACACTGGAATTATGTCTTTCACGAATAAATGATATCCTCTATAGCCCCAATTCTCCTTTCTTACTTGCAATTTTCTTTAATTATTAATTTTTTGGTGCAATTTTGAATGTGCCAAGGATTTCTGTAAGCCAGTGTTGCTTTAATTATGAGTCAGGATGCATAATGGGTCAGAGTCGTGTTTATGATTTGTCACATGGTGGACATAGCACATATAACAAGTACTCTATCAGTGGTAAGTGATGTAATCTGGGAAATATTCTATATATAATGTAGTTAACGTTTCACAGAGAAAGTGTTAGTTCTGTGGTGATAAAACTAACATTTAAATTTAAATATTCCCACCCACAATGCCACCGGTCCACTACCTCTGTCAAAACCTGTAAAACAAATTAATATGACAGAACAGACACTTGTTGGGGGCTGGAACAAACTCACAATGTAGAGACCCTATTGCTAGTTGAAAATGAACATAAATTAAAAAGAATAAGAAGTATTAATAGGAATAGGAATAAGAATTTGTTTTAGCTTGTGTTATATGACCATTGCTATGTGTCTTTGCTGACATTATGCTAATATTTCTTATCTTGGGTAATGTACAAAGTTTTCTTAAGGGTCCTCAGATATAAAAGTACCCTTATTTTAATTAGTACAATTACCAAACTATTTTGAGTATGTGTTTGTCCAATTATGCTTACTACAGCCAAAAGAACAAGTGATCAACAGATCTAGGTAAATAGATAGTAATAGGGCCTAGACTGCTATTGTAACACTAGCCATGGAAAGTATAATTTAACCTGTTTTATTGTCCATTCTTGTCCATGTAATAGAATAATAAAAACCCAAAATATAAGCTGCATGAATCAATGTATATTGTAAGATACATTCTGGTTTCATTTTCCCATAAAAAATATTATTTAATAGTGAGCATTGGTGCTATTCTTCTTTTGAAAATGATTTGCTTTTTAATGCCTCAGGGGAATAAATCCACAGAAACAAAGCTGAAATGCTCTGGAAATTCATTTTGCTGCACATGAGATCAGATGGAAGTGAAGGGGACATACAATCCTCCTCAGTTGAAGAATTAACCTCTCTGTGGTTTCCTGTGCAGCCTCCTAAGTATGCCAGAATGTTTGTCTTGATGATCTCATGAAACATACATCATAATTTATTTATCATATAAATCTATGCGAATGACTTGTTCCTGTGTAAGTTTAATAAGCTTTAGTGCACTTTACGAATAGAAACCTAATGCAAGAATTGACAAAATAAATTGCAGCACTCACTTGACACAATCTCATTATTTGTTAGGATTATCTGGGATGATGTTTACAAAATATTTTTCACATAATGGTACAGAGAACATCTTTCAATCCAAATTACACAAACAACATTGTAAGCAATGTTGTTTGAATAAATATGCTAGTTCTAAATTCACACAAAGTCATTGCTTTTCTACAATATTATCACCTTTGATCCAAACATTTCCTAGTTTTTCTTTGAGAGTATTTTGAAAAAAAATAAAAATAAATCCAGAAATGTCTATGCGAAATTGTCCCAGAAAAAGAAAATGTACCAAGTCAGTCAAGTCAGAAAAATAATATATTGTAGAATTTATTTAAATCAAAATTTAAGAAGGGCTAAAATCAGTTTTTTGTTTTTTTTTTGCTGTCTGTGTGTGGTGAGGATGTTCCTCTCATTTGCTGTCCTGTTGCTGATTAATTTTGCAACATGTCATTTTCTTTAATTTATTCTTCCCAATTTGGTAGGTTATTGACATGTAACAAGAATGTGTAGAATACCTTAGAGCAGTTGTGGTCATCCTCTTCGATGTAAGGGACCCAAACATTGACAAAGGCCTGCACATAATATTTATTTGATGTATTGCTGAGTAAGTGACAATGCAGTTCCCCTGACCAGATATAGCATCCCTTTTTATCCCTTTCATCTCAGCTTGCTACTTTCCAGGATTTTTATGAAAAAATGCTTTACAGCACCAGGAACTTACATAGGAAGGTGCAAAGTGTGCCACTGCACAAGGGCCCAGGACCCTTGTCAGCAAACAGAGGCCCTAAATGAGTTTGACAGGAGGGCCCCAAATCAGTTCTGGACAGGGGCCCACTGTTGGCTATGTTTGCCACCAATGTACACCTGACATCAGAGAGATCTTTCTACATAATACACTCTTATGTTTTGTAAAAGTACAATTTGTGAAATTGTTTCTACTTTGTTTCTTTACAATTGTTTTACTGCCCTAACTAATGTGCTGTTTGGGTCCTAGTACGTTCACTTTTATTGCATTTGGATATGTACAGAATAGGCTAGGAAAGGTGGTGTATGCCCCATTGGATTTTACTTCTAATTTTATAAACTATAAACTCACTGGTACTATATAGACCCATAACATAGGAATTTTATAGTGTCTTCATTTTGCTTTAGAATGCATCAGGCTCTCCCTATTTGCACCTCCTTTTTTCTACTATTATAGTACATCTTATAGTGAAGTTCTGTGTTATTATCTTCTACCGATTTCAATGTTTTTTAATTGGTCTACAAGGCCATCTCCCTCCTTTTCTAATTTTCTTTTGGGACATTACTGTGATCGGTAGTCTCTGGGGCTGTTTTAAACAAAATGGGGCCCTAGGCAAATATGAAGTGATGACACAGCATTGCAGCTCCCTACAACCCTACCATTCTGTATATCAGGGTCCTGGAGAAGATATAAGCATAGCTGTGGCCAGGCTACAGACATTCAAATACTAATATATTCTTAATCAGTAATACATATACTTTAAATCACACCCTCATTGACCTCTGTAGATGCACCCACTGTGGAATGATTGATTTCAAATTTCACAGCCGATCTCAAGTTTCCCATATTAATTTTCTCCCACACCTGTAATCACTGAATTGGAAGCCTTCATGCAGGTGCTCAGTAGCAAATGTGAACTAAGCCTAAGAGGGAAAAGAAAAAAGGGCAAAAGCTCAACTTGAACTTCACATTTTTTTGTATATTACCTGAGTTAACCACATGCCAAAAATGTTCTGCTACAAATATCTATCTATCTATGTATTTATGCCAGACATATACACACCTGCTATCATACAAGATTCCATGAGCATAATGTACCAATACATGCACTGCCTTCTTTGTTCTAATAGCACAGGTTGTGTTCATTGATTCATTTGTGTACATTTCATTGCTTAACAAGCTGGCACATTGTTTACATGCACATGCCTTGGTGTGCTTTACTATGACAAAAGGCTTTGAAGCAGTGTTACTTGAATGTTCACAGGTGCACAGCAGTATATGACTCCACTGTATATATCTTTGAACATTAGTACATATATAGCTATGTGGTTAAAGGATCCTATTCACATGCATACATGCACTTACAGGCCTGTGGTGCTAGTGTACTATATTGAGTTATTTTTTTTGTTCTTGTTCTGTGTGTTAGTAAATCAGTTTTGAACACTTGGTGGCTGCAGAGCACTACAAGGTGTGACAGGTGTCTTGGGCTTGGTGATTAAACCGTGTTGACTTGGTAGGTAAAGCATTTAAAATACCAACTTTATACATATCTTCCTCTCCTAATGAGAAAATAATTTCAAACTAATATAGAACCCAATACAGTGGCCAATGCAGCTCATAGCCATAAACATAACCCCTAAAATTCCCATACCATATAGTATGCTATTGGCTGTTGGATGAATGGGCAGTACCAAAAGGGGTGGAGAGAAAGTGAGCACAGTTAGTTTCCTTATTAGTTTATACATTTTGTATTTCTTGACATATATTTTGAGTAATGAGTTGTAGGTATTAAATCACAACTGGCAGTGCCTGTTCAAATCAGCTAGGGTCCAGTACACTTCATGCAGAACACTAGAGGACTTACTGTAGGTGGGCCTAGATGATGAGGCAAGTGTACCTTTGTGGCTTGAATTTAAGCTAGGAAAGTTATATTGCTGGAGTGAAACTGCATAGAAAACTCCATTTTAGTGCTTCATTCACCCAACACTTACCTATTTCCAATAAACACATAGACATGCATTGCTACTTTCAGAAGTAGGGGAGTTAAACTTTGCTGTAACTGTTGTATGAAATTGGAAGTGACATGTAACCAAAACTATCACAATATTACATAATACAGTGAGACAGAATGTGTTTCATTTGTTGTGTCATGCTTGATGTAACAGATATATCTCTGTGAATGTGTGGAGGAAATGGACATTAAAACCAAATCACTGCTGGAGTATATTTACTTTGTTTTGTCATCTTACAGTGTTATCCTACATTAGTAAGTGAGAAATTACCATATAGATGTACTATTCTCCCCAAGGTACTATCAGACATTTGAAGAAAATCTTACTGATTTTCTCAGTTCAACTACTATTTTTTTGTCAGCCACAGCATTTGACAACAGTTTGTCATTAAGTTGAGTGCAATTAAGGTTAAAGTGCAGTTTTCCTCCAAAAGAGGACAACCACAGAACTGCACAGCAATCCACTGGAGCTGCAGTGTCTAGAAGAGCAGTTGAGCCTGCAGTACAATGCAGCAGTCAAATACAAGTCTGAATTGGTTCTTAAACTAAGAGCTGAACTTTAGTGAGCACCATTTAGTACTCTCAAACCTGCCCCTTTTCCCTCTCCCCTTTGCCCTATGCTTAGAAAACATCTATGCTTGCTTGGAACCCATGAGAAGTCCCAGTGACTAATTGGAGGCAGAGAGCTTTATTAAAGCTGGAGAGGATATACTTTCATCAGTGAACCTGGGGGATGCAGCAAACCTGGAATGGATCTGGCCCAGTATTGAAAACATTTGCTAACAAACCGCAAATGACTTTTATGAAATCCATTACAGATTCAGACAGGAAATAAGGAAGGCTCTGCTGCAGGCTCTAATGATTGTTGTGTGAAAGTCACTCAGAGCTCATCTCTGGTATTTTTAGGAAGTGCACCTTTAATTTTCTGGCAACAGCTGCCAGATAAACTTAATCAAGCTACAATGAATATTTAGAGCAGATTTATGTGTGACTGACAAGCTAGTAAGTCAGCTGTGTTCTGAATGTACTATGTGCATTTCATGATAACTCGCAAATCTGAAGCAAAGAATTGTGCATTTCACATTTTCAAGTTCAATAAAATTTATTGCATGAAAAGATTGTGCAATGTTGCACAGGTAGAAGTTCTTAAAAAAGAACATCATTTTGATTTCACAAAAGCAGAAAAAGATCATCAAAAGTGTAAAATAAAACTGTTGCCCCTAGTAGCCAATCAGACTTTATCTGCCATGTCTGGGTAAATAAGGACATCTGGGTACCAGTTTTTGTTCTATCCAGCAAAATCCTAAAATATTTTTTATTTGTAATAATGAAACATTTGTATTAAGGAAAAAAATCACAAAAGTAGAACTCTGTGACAAGTACCTACAGATATTAATGAATAAGCACATAATTGGAAATGGTACTGGATTAGCAAGATACTAAGTATCTTCCACCATACAGTGTATATTATCAGCATAGAAAAGAAGGTATGCAGAGTTATAAATTATTCATAGTCAGAAGTATTCAGTTCCAGAGCAATACTTTAGTGCTATCCAAAAAAAATCACATATTGTTTCATGTATAAATCAAGAGTTTGATCATAAAATATTACCTTAAACTAAAGAATATGCTGCACATTATAAAAAGAAACACACCTATATATGACTTCAGGTGTCATTCCTTTTATATTTGTTGCTGAATATATTTTGTTGGTACAAATGATTATACAGTTTCACCCTATAAATTGTTAGTAAAAGGCTTTTAATGGGTCTGTCTAATTACTGATATGCTTTCTCGCTTAAAATATTTAGATATATAACATATGTATAGGTGGAAATGTTCTTTGTTTTGTAAAAGAAAGGCTGTATTTAAAACGTAATGTTGAAATGTTCCTTCCCATTTTGTATTTGTCATTTTGAGGTATGATTGAAACCATGTAAAGTAATACAACTGCTATGTCAATTTAAATTCTCTCCATTTCTGTGCAGATTTTTGTGAAAAAAAATTTCAACAATCTAACAGTGCAAATTACGCAAATATGCTAATTTGCGTTTGAAAATGAATAACCTCTAGCTAGGCATTTAATTATGATGAGATACTAAAATTGACTTTTGTGAAGACGACATCTCAGGTAAAGTAGTAAAATTAACATCAGAAGCTAAATCTCATGTAGATTTGACTGTAAAATAAACTGCAAGATTAACAGAAGATGTTTTCTATAATTATTGTATATGAGTATGACATGATATTATCTAGAGATCAATATATTCACAGTTCATAAGAAAAGAATGGTATATATATTTATATATATATATATATATATATATATATATATATATATAAATATCCTGCATATGGGCACATAAATTCTTTAAAACTGTGGACTTTCAGATACACCATTCCTATAACTAGTAAGCATAACATTTTCTACTATTATTTAGGGTACCATGCTAATAAAGATGATACTGCTTTCCTATAATGCCATGCAATGTGGTATGCAAGTAGATAGGCAACCTTTGTTGGTCATAATACTGTCATTAGGTGTTGTATGGGAGGTACTTGCTGAAGGATAAACAGGAGTTCTGAGAATGCAGAAGTTATTTAGTATGTAAGCATTCTGAGACAATTTGAGTTAGGTGTTCATCTCTAGTCTATGAGACAACTCTATGTCCATCAAGCCCTATTTAACAAGAAGATCAATCTACCCAAAGAATATGGGAGAGAGATTTAGGTAAAGCATATGCAATCATACATACGTCTCACACATATTCGTCCTTCATGTCGTAAAATAAAATTGATCTAAAAAGAACTGCCTTACCCTATCAATTTCTGATGGATGCTCTATCCAAATATTGATTGAAAAGACATTTTTCGTCAACTTTTAGACAGAAACTTTGGTCTATACAATCATCAAATTGTTGGAAACTATTTTATAGTGCATGGCTAGCATTTGGTATTCTTCAACAACATCTTCCAGATATTTACCAGATTATTTAATACTTTTCAGGGTTGGTGTTAGAAATCCAGCCCTGGTGAAAATCCCTATCACTGGAGCCAGTGGGCACACAACCTTTGGCACACAAAAACCACTCCTTTGTTATAATCACCTCTGTGATACCTAATGTTTTTAGGTGGGGGGGGGGGTTGTTTTGATTTATGGTCTAAACACTGAGTAGAATATTTGATGGTATAATTGTGCTTATGTAATAATGGTTACTGTGGATGATCATAAAACTTAAAACATCATCTCACTGTCTGTATCTGTCTGTCATGTGCAACCCCTATTTAATGTACAGCGTTGCATATTATGTTTGCACTATATAAATACTGTTTTTATTATTAATATTATTATTACTAATAACATTAATATTATTAATAATTGGTGGTTGATATTTGTACTGGTGAAGGCTGCCTTTTTGTCTTGGCTGTCTATAGGCACAGAACTTTTGTACCTAATACTAAAAACAACTTTAGTTCTGTCACTGCTCAGGTTTTAATCTATTTTATATTGTAGAGAATGCAGCAGGAAGAGAAAAAACTTATGAACTTTATGGTAAGGGTAAGGACGCAGTGACTTTAAATGGAGTCCCTGGAAGATACAATAATCCAGTTCATTAATATCCACCCAACACCAATGTCAAAATAGTTAAAAAAAAAATTATTTTTCAGATTTAAAAAGTGCCATATTTTACCATTTCTGTCTAGGAAAACGATCCATAGGTCAACTAAATGCTACCGATATTCTGGATGTCCTACTATCTCAAACTTATCATTACATTTTTTTAGTATGTCATTGTGATAAGAAGACAACTTGTAACTATATGATTCCGTAGTGAGATCAAGTGAGCATTTCTTTAAACCTGGCAATTGCCTCTTAAGAGCAGTAATCATATCGGCAATGGCACCATAGTCCCTTTAAAAAGAGTTACACTAAGATTACCTTGACTGCAGGGAATCGGTGATCATCACTTAGTGTACTATGCTTGAGATTTGGATGCTTATAAATACTTCTGCTTAACATCCCTTGAAGCTAGAATGCTCCACTGAAAATAGTTCTGATCAAAGCCATGTAAGCATGTCATTTTCCAGTCTGTTTTATTCATGCTGTGCTGAGAAAGAGATCTTCAGAAAATGCTTGCTCCATCTGCCTTGGCTGCTTCAAGGTGTTCACTTCTTTTATGTTGGATGGCAAATTTTCAGAAGCTGATGTCTTGTGATATAAACATTTGCTTATTAAAAGTTCTAACACCTTTTATGTAACATGTTGGGATATGTTAAACAATGTCTTGGAACTAGGTCATTCCTGCAGAGTGAGGTTGAACTTTATCTTGCAAAGCTTCCTTCTGTGCAAATATATAATACATTGTAATTTAATTGAACAAAACATCTGAGTATTAAAATGTGGTATAGGACTAGCTTTTGTTTTATTGATCAGTATATCCATGTAGTGCATTTGTAAATAAAAATAAAAAGTGTTTTATAGTGTCATTAAAATTGAAGGTCTTTTCCCTTAAAATTGTCCAAGAATTTTTAAAGACGGTGCATCTAATATGTTTTTTTTACATTTGTGTTACTTGGGTTGTTGCCACATGTCCTATCACTCCAGCAATTTTTGTGACAATAGTATGTTTTATGGTGAGCAGCATTTTCCTGACTATACTCTAGCTTTGATTTAAGGAATAACTACATGCCTATTTTTCCCTTTTGGTCAGGTCCCCCTGACCCCACAACAGTATTGAAAAAAATGTTCAGGGGCTTTCTGATTTTAGTGATTAGGGATACATGAATATCACTAATGCAATACCCTTGCCCATAACAGGGCAACGCAGTTACATTGTAGATACTTGGGCCAGACCCTCTTCTTTATTATATTACAGTATGCAGTATTTGAACTTTATTACTTCTATTGTTAACCCAAATATCCGTTTACTGAAAATCCATATATTAAAGCTAAAAAGGCATAGCACATGAGACACTTGGAAACCTTTTATACAAATTTTACAATTGTATGAGCCTATTGCATTTTTATTAAAAAAAACACTATTTCTACTTGCACAACCTGGGCTTTTAAAACAGAATGCATAGAATTATTACAACAATGAATACAGGTATCAACAATAACTGAACCTTTTCTTCTTATTATAAGTACTTTTAGTTATTAGCAAAGTTTTAATTAGAGCCTGTTTCTAAAAATTTTCTGAAAAATTACTGAATTTAGAATATTGAATGTCTCTCTTTTGTTTTTTAGGCCTTTGCTTAAGACCTCCATACTGACCACATCAAATAGTCAATGACTTTGAAATATCCTTCATCTCAATTATGAAAGGCATATCAAGCAGCCGTAGCCATCATCATGGGGTTGTTTGTGATTCAGTATGTGAAACTTTGCCTCATCACACAGACAGAAAGCCATATTTGCTGAATCCAGTGGATCCTCATCCTGCGGATCATCCCTACTATGCTCAAAGGAACTCATATCCAGTAGAATGCATGATGCCCTATGGGGATCAAATTGCTAGTAGTACTTTTCCAAGGAGACATTACAGTTCTCACCATGAGCTTAAGGATGAGTGTGCACTAGTCCCCCATGGAACAGTAGGAAAGGGTAATCGACTTCCTACCAATCTCTTGGACCAGTTTGAAAGACAGATACCAATCAATCGAGATGGCTATCACACTTTGCAATACAAAAGGAGTGCTGTGGAGCATCGTGGTGACAGTCCTGGTAGGATACGTCACTTAGTTCATTCAGTTCAGAAACTCTTCACAAAATCCCATTCCCTTGAAGGACCAATGAAGGGAAATAGTAATGGAAACAAAGCCAGTCCAGATGAAATGCAAACTGTGAGATATGGCAAGCGTAGTAAAAGCAAAGAAAGAAGAGCTGAGATGAAACCAAGAACAAATATTTCAGGGTGGTGGGGATCACAGGATAATCTAGACAACGATGTCTGCATGTACCATGGGCCCTCTACAGTCATGACAATGGGTAGATGCCCTGACCGATCTACATCTCAGTATTTTATGGAGGCTTACAATACAATTAGTGAACATGCATTAAAGTCATCAAGAAGCAATAATGATGTGAAATGCAACACATGTACAACAAATTTACCTGTGAGTTTACCTGTAAGTTTGGACAGCCAGATGTTGAAGAAAAGCTCCTGGGCATCTACACTCACAGTAAGCAGGGCACGGGAGGTATATCAGAAACCTGCTATAAACATGGAGCAGGCAATGGTGAAATCTGAGTTATGTCAACCAGAGCGGGCATGTCAGTATCTACAGGTATGTTATAAATATTATTTTCCTCATTCTATGTGATATGTGACTATTCCTTTTTTGTAACTTGCGTACCTAGTATGTCTATTGAAATGCTAATGTCGTTTATATGTTTTGATACTTTGCAGTATTTGAGAGTTCCATATGTGATTACATTTAGGACATTGTTTATTGCAGGCAAAAATACATTAGTTGGTCTGTCTACGACCAAGTGACTGTTTAACTGAGCTCAGCTCTAGGATATTGAATGAAATAAAAAATATCAAATTACCTTACTAGACTGAGTAAAATGCTTTTGGGACCTTCTGGTATAAATTATTTATATGTAAATCAACAGATGTTTCAGATATTGATCTCAGACAAAATGGTTCCTCCAAGCTCTAAATACTCTATAGGGAGAACTGTGCTTCTTAGTTAGTGGCATAGCAACGCATCATTCATAGATAACACTATTTAGATTCCTTTCAATTTTAAGTAAATATTTGCTATAACTTATGATTTTGGAATACGTAAGCAGACAAGTAAGTGATCAGATATTCAGGTACTGCCCTTTGTGGTACTGCTGCCTAACTGCATTATTTCTCAGACTCCTTTTTTCAAAAAATGCTGATCTGTTTAAAGTATACACAAGAAGCTAGAAAAATGAGAGTTGCTTTTCTTTCTTGTTTTTAAAATGCAGATGGGAGATCATGCTATTCAGACGTAAAAGCTGCATGTATGTAATCTGTATTGAAGCCAGGAATTGGTGACAACCTGTATTTTAAAATCAAATTTACTATGCCAAGGCAAACTAAAGTAAACTGTTTACTGGTAAATTAGATATACATGCAACACAAATATGACTTTAAGGCCTCTTTCACATCCACGGTGTAAAACTTTGCAGTTGACTACTCCCAGGCACACAGCAAACAGGTGCTGTACAATTAGAAGCAGTGAACAGCGCTGCAAGTAACCACATTTCTACAAGGCTGTGGCTGCTCTGCAACTCTTACAACAGCTATTTAACACAGCCAATAGTGATCTGCCACAGTCCAATGAACCTGCATGCAAAAAAATGGTTCCCAGCCGTTTTATTTTACTTAAATGTGTAGTCCGTTTTTTTTGGCTACTGTGAGCAAGCACAGCTGAGTGTTGCAAAATATGGGGAAACGTGGACACTCATTCCTCTTTCTCCTACATGATGGACAAAGTGCTTGGTGACTCAAAAAGCTGTGCTTTAACATATTGTTGGAAGGAGAACCCTTGGTCCTGTGTACGCTTTACTTAGTGACTTGCGGCTTACCAAGGGTTTTGCTTCTGATAGCCAATCAGAGTGACAGGAAAGCAAAAGCAAGTTTTGAATATGTGAAGTTGTGGCTTTGCCCTGTGTTTGTCCTCATTTTGCTCTGTGATTTGTAATTATAATCATTTCTTAATGAGGGCAATCATAATTACAATCAGAGCACATTCACATATAAAAAAAATAAAATAGGTGGCAGAGTCTCTTTAGGAAACTGCTTTTTTCTAGACAACATAGTGCTTGGCCTTGCAAGTATTTTATCCTTTCCTGTTCCTGTATGTTTTTTTGTCTGCATGTCAGGACAGGATAGTAATCCTTCTGATTCTTTAATCATTTTGTTCTGCTTCGTTAATTAGCCCAGTCTCAATGATGTCATATAAGTGTGTTGATTTTAAGAGGATGGGCATTTGGAAGAGGAGCACTGACCTCTGCAATGCAGTCTTCAAGCACATGTGCTCACTCTACCCCAAGGCTGATCTTCAGATACAGAGCAATCTTTCAATTCAATATTATGAAACCTTAGTGAAAAAGTAGAATACAAATTGTTTCTTAGGCATCACCCCAGCAAGATATGCTGAAGGACCAATAGGGTTGTAAAGAAATCCTTATTTATTTCTATAATTTTGTTCATACTCCCAAAAACCTTTTATGAAATGCAGTTTGCATAGTGGATCAGGATCCACGCACAAAGCCTAAACACAAATATATATTTAATTTCATCCATATGGTAATATTTTTTTCTAACTGGACTAAAAAAAAAAAAAAGAATTGTCTTGATGTGTTAGCTTTATGAGTCTATTGAGCTTAAATTTCCTGTTGAGGATCTTAGTCTTTCCAGGTGTCTCTCTATCCATTCACCTCAACATCTTCTTGTAGCACTATCTGAAGATAGGGGAGCCCTTTATGCAAGAGGTTTATTAACAGCTTCACCCTCTCCTCTCTGTCTTTGTAAGAGCTCTTAGGAAATGTTGTTTCTTGGGTGCACCTTTGTCAACAGAAAGTGATTTTGGAAGCCCTGGAGATCCCTTCTCCGGGCTGAGTCTGCAGGGTTTACTTGTAGGCCTGTAGTACTAATATCTAACAAGGGCTTTTTCTGCTACTAGAAGATGATAGCAGGAATATCTGGGATTTATTTCAAAACTGGAGACCATCTTTAGGCATTTTCACCAAACAATTACTGAAGTTTTTGACGTATCTCAAAAAGAGGAAATGATACAGAAAGGGAAATAGCTTCTAAGTGGAGACATAATGAAGGACTTTGTACAGTGCTGTATAATATCTCAGTTCTATATAAATACAAGATTGTGATAAAAATAACTGTTCAGTCTTTTGTCCTTAAGTTATTACCACACTTTTGGTTTGTTTGCTGTCAAGAGGTTTTATAGTATTTAGAGAGTTAATTACATACACCCACATTTAGCTTGAAAGAAGCTTGAGTCCTACAGCGGTATGTAAGTAGAACCCCAAGTGTAATTTATCATCAGATAATAAACCGCAGAGTTCAGAATTTAGATTGGTTGGATGGGTTTGTTTGATATGTAAACCCCAGCGTTCTCTAACTTTACTAATAATTACCAAATAATAGCTTATAAGAGATTTTATTGGGTGTTCGCCACATGGAAATTTGTGATAATGCTAAATTTTATTGAAGAATTTTTTGGCTGTTTGACAAGTTGGCCCTCGTGTTTAGTCATCGATGAAATGTACCACTCTCTCCACTTGGCTTGCAGCTTTTCTAGATGTTTACAACATCTGAACTTTTGTTGCTTCTCACTGAGATACTTTTGTAAATCAACAATCATTTTCTTTTATGTGGTGTTCACTGAATTTTGTTAGATTTAGTTATTTGTTTTTCTCTTCTTTGTGTGAAGCTGCTCTATTTATCACAAACCAGTTTCTGTGGCAATAGAGCAGAATCACATGCTGAGCCTTCTACTCTCTTAAGACTGAACAATATTCAGCTTGCTCCCCATGCCAATGAATGATTATTGACATTGCTCCTGAAGGCTGGCATCCAATAAGCTTTTTATTCTGGGGGAAAACAGCAGTCTTGATATATAAGGGAAGCCGAGGAAGCAAGGGAATGATACAGTTCTCAATTTTTTTATTTTTTTGGCTGTAACATCTAACAAGTTAAGGTTGAGTAATAACTGGCAAGGACACTAAATTACATGTGTTAGACATTCAGTACTGAGCAGTCATTAAGCATTGTTCTCTCGTTCTGTGATCTCATTTCATTAATTATTTGCGTGCTTAAAGAATGCTTAAGTTACAAATATAGTGTTTGGTGAGTGATTGTTAAACACTCCCCTCCAGTCCTTCTGTTTACTGCCATAGTCACCCACATTGAAATGGCAGAACGATGAGAAAAACCTAGATATTCTTCACTGGCTTAAGTCGATCAGATGATGAACATCATTTATCACAAACAATGTTTATATGCATTTTCAACAAGAGAGGTAAGTAATTGATGTTAATAGGCATGCATTGTAATAATAGCCTGCATGTTCAATAGTCTGTGTCTTTGGTGTGTACTATAGGTTGCGAGTTAGATAGTAAGGAGAAAAAAATTTGGAATTTAGTTTTGAATATTATGCCTTATTATTATGTATAGTTGTAATTTTGCATTGACTGTGTTCTTGGTTCTGGCAATGTTAATAAAAGGTAATACATGTACATATATATATATATATATATATATATATATATATATATATATATATATATATAGAATATATCTCCTTATGATACTATCAATATACTGGAACTCCATATTTGAATTACACATTTTGTACTAGTGTGTATTTTTTTGAGTTTATTACTCATTTGTACACTATATTTATATTTGGTTTGATTTTTACAATTTAATTGTATCATAATTCAGTTAGCCTTTAATTCTTCTAGTTCCTGATATAATACTGGGATTTGGTATCTGAGTAATATATATTATACCAAAAGCAGTTGAATGCTATATTTGTTGTAGGCTAAACATTAACAGAGAAAAATTAATATATGGAAAAAGAAGAAACCTTTTTTATTAGAAAACTGTTTAGCATGATTTATAGAGAACCAATAATTCCTTTTGTGCTATATGTTTTATGAAAGTTTGAATTTGAGGGGTTTAAAAAGAGCCAGTTACATATGGGTTTATAGAAAAAAAATGAATATTCACTTTCCAGCACTTTTTTTTGCTTAACACGATTACAAACAATTTGTGTGATTTGAATCAGAAACTGGTAGATAGTCTGTGAGGTCAGACTGTCACCAAGACCTCAGATGTCAGTAATGACCCTTGGTCCCTGAGCCTCAAATTGATGTGGCTTAGACAAAGTAAAAAAAAGCTGAATTATATTACAATATGCATTGCTGTGACTGCTTCTCTTCAAGTATTTAACTCTGTAAAACCCTTTAGAAAATAAACTATATAATCCAAATCATATGCTTTTGTATATTATAAAAAAGGAGTTAAGTGTAAACTTAACATTTAAATGTTAAACTTAGTCATGCTTTTTCGTAGTACTACAACTTCCATCCTGTAGTCATTACCACACATAGCTGGGAATATTTTTAATAAACTAAATAAATAAATCACCTAAGTGTTCTTTTCAGGCCATCTAAACTGGGTGGATTATCCAGCATATTATTCCAACCATCCAACTGTTGTCAACCGATGACCCTCATTCAGTCAGACAAAGGGGGTGGTTCTAATAGCTAACATTTCATCCCCTCCTCTTAACCTCTTGGGCTACTTTTTCATATTACTCAGATGGAAAAAATTTCTACAAAGAACACACCTTTATATTACATTACACTTTTATTTGCATTAGTATAACCATGTTTCTCTTAATGAAACTACAGCTATAGAAATCTAGTCCTAAAATATAAGTTAACTTATAAATATTAACTGTCATTTTTGAAGAATATAATTGGAGAGTCACTATTATTTGTCTTGACAGTCACATTTGTGCTGTTACTGCCGACTACCTTTTAAAAAATACTAGCTTCCTAGATATCAGGGTTGCAACTATTTCAAAACTGTGATTCACTCCATGAACAAGCATGTAGCTAAGGTCTTCTGAAATTACTTTGCCTTTCATAAACCGCATGCTTGCCCTGGCATTTAAAATTTTATATCTAAATTTTAAACAATGAAAAAATTTAATTTAGCTTACCATGTTATATGATATGTTCATATCAAAAAGGTTTACATTTGGTGTACTAACAAGGACAGTTATCCACAGGGCCACTCACTGCACACTTATCACGGCATCACTCATGGACTAAATAACTTATTTGCATCCTAGTTTTAAGCCTATTCATTCTGAGATAACTAAGTAGCACATATATTGTTTTGTTTTTTCAGTACAAACAAGGCTTTCTCTAGGCTTTTTTTCTACTTTAACCAGTGATGATTTTAAAACAATATGTGTATATTTATAAATATGTAAGGTTAAGAAGGTTGCATTTATCATCACGTCTCATGTCTTTTGTCTCAAAGGTAACTTAAAAATTTGCTTTGGCCTCTATCAGGATTTTTTAACTTTGATTCTACAGTTGCTTGGCCAAACCTCTAGAAGATCTGGCAGGCTGGTGCTTGGATGGAGCTGCCAGTTCTTATGATGTATTGGCACTATATGTAAAACAATTTGTAAAACAATTGCTGTGTCTGGTACTGTAGTGCTTGTATTGAGCTGGAGGAAGTTGTGCAGTTTGAGATTAATACAGTACATTAGGGTTTCATTAGGGTCTGCTTGTTTATACAGCTCCAGACTAAGTGATTGTAGATTACTAACATAAATACACAATTAATCTTAAATTAAGCAAGACCAGACATTTAGTTTTCACAGAAAATTACACATCCCTAACATAAGTGGGAAAAGGTGTAAATTGTGTGATGGTTTAATGTAATTGTTTAAAAAAGCTATGTAAATTTAAACAAGACATTTTGTCTTCTAGTGGTGACCAATATTGTGTTAGTTTTGCTGCCAGTTTGTTGAATTGCCCCAGTGTTTGGGTTGATTTGTATCGAAATTCGGCCAACATTACGCACTCAACTAATTCAACAGGCAGGCTGTGACAGCTGTTAAAATTTGCCTTCCTGATTCGCTAAACCTTAAAGCTTTATTTTGGTCCTTCCCCCCCACAACAAAAAAACACAGACCCTTTAATAGGCTTGGGACCTTCCTGGATAAAGAGATGGGGCCACAAATGTATGTGCCACTTTTCCTATTTAAAAAGATCCGATGGAATTTTTTACCGAAAAGGAAGGGTGCAGAATGCATGTAATCAATCCCCTTACCTTTCAGAAAAGACCTCCATCTGCCCCCAGTGGTGGCAGTTTTTTTTAATCCATTAAGGGAATGGGTTAGGTAGGGGTACCATGTACCCTTGTACTTGTCCCCCCCCCAAGGTGTGGGGGCTGGTATCTGGGGCCCCATTATTAAAGAGGGCTTTAAAGTTGCAAATAAGCCCCCCATCTGCAGACCCCACAACATAGGGGTCAGGTTGTGGGGAAGAGATCCTTTCTCACAGTGATGGCTCCTGCCATGGTTGGAAGCAGGCAGGGGTTTGGAGGAAAAAACAGATTTCAGAAGACCTTTATGAATAGGAATGGGGGCACACATGCTCGCTGCTCCATTTCCCATACAGTAATGTCCCAAGCCTATTGAAAGATCTGGTTTTATTATTGTGTGTGTGTTTAATACATTAAAATTGTAAGACTGGCCTTTAGACTATAGCAGCTGTGCTACAGTTACAGAATATGGCTCTGTGAAAAGTCTGACCACAGAACATCAGAGATGTTCAGACTTAGTCATTCTAGGTTGAATGACTGATGTTAACCAACACTATTCCTAGCTCATGGATTCATGGAATTAGATTGCGGGTTGCAGCGGTTATAGCTACGTCTTATCTGATGTTTTTAGGAGGCCAAGACCACTGCTATCACAAGTTGTAAAAAAACAGTTGGCATTATGTCCTTTTTTAAATAAAAAGTTATTTTAAGTTATATTTATAGTTATTTTTTATAGTTGTTATAGTAGTTTTTTATGCAACTTTATTTTCATTAGTTTTGTTATTGCATCTCATGCAAAACGTAAGATGTAGCACTACAATGAATAGTAAGAAAGAACACTAAAATTTTGGAAGCAGAGGCTGTATATGTATTAAGCAGGTGTGCCTACACCCATATAAGTAACTAATTATATACTGTATTAACTTTATTTTTTCAAAACAACAGATATCATTCTACTTGAATTATACTGATCTCTTTATTACCTTTATTTTCAGTAGACGGGTTTTTACCAGAGTATGAACAGCACAATGCATTCCAGTACTGCCCCTCTTCAACTAATATGCTGCTGTTTGTCAACTGCTTTGCCATGTGGTTGAATTAGGTTAAGTGTTGTTGAGGTGAGGTTCTTCCTCCAAAGGAGGAAAAGAAACTGGGTGGCCAGAAACGACTTGTTGCTATCAGGAACCGCGCTGTGATTTAGTTGAATGCGAGTTGTTGGGAGTGTGGTTGAGCATGCAGTAGAATTCTGCACTTAACTGGAAAACATAGAAAATTGTCCATTTACAATATGAAGATTATACAAGGTATACCAAACTGTAGGACCCTCACTAACACCTACTTAAAATTTAAGCATCCACCTAAAATGTCATATCACCTTGTCTATGCCCTAAGCATTATCCCTAGGGCTTATTAACTTTTTTTAATACACAGTCATTTCATCCTTTGCCAGATTACTTGCCTAACATTACACAGCCATGCCATTGAAATCACAACCAATCCCCCTCTAAAAATGCTTTTTAGGGAAGATACTGTGAACTTCAGTTCCAATATTTACTGTGAAAAAAGAAGTGTGGATAATTATCTTGGTCACAGTTCTCATACGATACCATTATTTCCTAAAACTTCAGAAAAGAAAAGTTTTTTTGGCTATGCTATTCCACTTTCTTTGACTTTGACCTAATAGGACATATTTGTGAGGATAATTTATTGTCAGTACAGGTAAGACATATAGCAGTGTAGTCAGAACCCAGTGTTCATATTTTAAAGTAACATTTTGTGTCAAGGGCATGAAACAGATTGTTGAAGTTGCTGATAGATCTTTTAGGTTCATTCAAGAAGCATACTTTGCTTGCACTTCTTTTCAGCAGTACAGTTCCAGGAATAAATCAAGAGAATGTAGTATATTCTCATATAATTTACCCCTCTTTCTTTGAGGAGGGTGCGCTAATTTACTTATTTGAGCTGTGCTTTCTGACTTTGATAATTTACAAGCAACCAGACATTAACCAGTATCATCCACTGTCATTCTCATACACATCCCCTGGTCCCTGCAGTAGTATCCCTCAGTTGATTAGAGAATTCAATTCCTCTTGGTTAATACCCTTTTGCTTGGACTCTTCAGGATACATGCTTTGTCTGTTGCTGGTCATTCCATTTTATGAAATTAGTATAAAAAAATGTCCTGACCACACATGAATATAAACCAAACCGTCAAGCTCAGGGAAATTCCAGGGAGAATTAGAGTCACAAATGTTTTAATGTTTTAATTCTAGCTTCCCTCCAGTGAGAAAATTTTCTAGTTTGTATTAAAGGAAGACAATAAGATGTCCAGAAGGCAAACCACACCGTGCATCTTCTACTGGAGCTCTTTTTCTGTGATCTTAAAGCACTGGGAAATCTGACAGCTTGTTTTATATAAAAGCTATTAATATATAATTATCTGAATTATGTCCCCAACACAATAAAATAAAAAGATGTCACTGAGAAGTTATGTGCCATATAAAATTATGAGACTACAAGCTGAGTGATTTTCTTTGAGCTGTAGTACTCAGGGTGATGCAAAATGTGATTGAAGTTGGTACTTGGTCCTCTTATATTAGGTAAAGCAGGAAGACGTCATTATCACATGCAAAATACCATGCAAACGTGCACTAGGCTTTCAATTGAATATAATCTTTACATCTTTAATCTTTATTTTTGTTGTATAGTTAAAGCCCAGCTCCAGGCAGATAGACAAAAATTTAACTCTGTATTCAATAATAAATTATGAGACCTCTTTTATCAAAAGGGGGAACATCCTGTTTGCCAGAAAATTGGCTTTCTTTTTGCATAAATTCCATTTTACTGTTCAAAACATTTATGGAAGTTGTGATCAGATGAAATGTTCAGTACTTGTAGCAGGATTTTGGTAAGTGCCACTTCCAGTAATAAAATGAACAATAATTAAATATATTATATTTCTGAATCCCAGATAATGTTCACCAGTTTGAAGTGGAACTAAACCTAGGACTACGCATCTATCCCTATTCCATTGCAGGGCGCTACGATCTTCCCTTTTCTGTGCTTCCCAAAGACAAACTTCAGCCATCTTGACTGGGCATGCCAGGATGACGTAACTCCATTTCTTTAAAAACCCACCTGCCTGAATCTATGAAGTTTAAAGTGGGACTTCAGTTCAACTTTTAAAGTAAAAATTGCATGGGTTACAATAGGGATAGGTGGTGTTAGTTTTCAACACCCTAAAAACCAATATGAATCCCCCAGGGACAATAAGCAAGAAATTTCTTTTGATCTGTGGCTGCAAGTTTATGACCACTATTTTAGTGGTTATAATTGGAAGAAATAGCAATCATCCCCCCATTCAAGTACCTATTGGCAATATAGGGTAGTTACAGCATTGTTTAAACTTAAATATGATCAATCAGTACTCTCCACCATGAAAAAAACTGAATGTGCCATTCAGGAAAAAAGGGGCAATCTTTTGATCTGGTCACCACTTTTTTCACAAGTAGGACCTTAAATGTGTTTTTAACAATTCATTCAGTGTCAGCCCTCAGCAACATTGTATAGCTGAACTAAAACCAGTAGAGGAAGGAATAACAAATAAAGCAAATCAGTTAGGGCATGTTCAGACTATTGGTTATTGCAAGCAGTATGAAGCAGTTTTACTGATCAAAAGCACTTGCAAAACATGGTTAAAATTGAACCAAATGGATGGGTTCATGATCCTTCTTATGACAGATAGTTGGTGATGGCGGAGTTGTCATACATTGGTGCCACTGGCAAATGCTAAAAATGCTTGTGCATGTGTTTTTTTTAAGCTGTTGCAAATGATTTTTACAAACAGTTCCAGTGCAAAAAAAAAGTGAAAAAAGGAATAGCCTTGCTAGGCTTTTGCAGTCACTTCCAAAACCTCCGAACAGACATTTGCACATGCCTGAAAAGCCTTGAAGTGACAGACTTTTACTACTACTGAGCACCTAGTGATTAACAGTAGGTGCCCGGGATGCTGTAGATAGTGCGGTAGATGCTGCCAGTCTGTACATACCTCTGTTCTACCTTGCTATCACCATGTGCTAGAGAATGGACAAGATCTCTATACAGTATTTAACTAGAGAAGTTACTGCAGTGTCAGCCAGGCCTGTGGTGTATGAATGAGCTGCTTGAGTCTCGGAACAATATATTAACAGAAATACAAATCCTCTGGCATATACAATAGCTGCCTATATGTACTTTATCTGTGCATGTAACTGTTTTTCATGAGTTTAGTTGTGTTTATACAGTCTGGTTGGGCATTGTTTTGTGTACTGAGATTTAATATTATTTTATTAGTGTTGCCTTTGTTCTATCTTTAGGTTCCCCAGGATGAATGGAGTGGATATGCCCCCAAGAGTAAAGATGAGGAGATTCCATGTAGACGAATGCGCAGTGGCAGCTACATTAAAGCCATGGGAGATGATGACAGCGGAGACTCCGACACAAACAGCCCAAAGCCATCTCCAAAGATTGCAGCACGGAGAGAAAGCTATCTTAAGGCAACCCAGCCATCACTCACAGAACTCACCACTCTCAAGTAAGACAGATTTTCAGTCTACATTGTAAGGCTAAGGCATGACTTGTAAGATGAGATATGTCTCTCATGAACATGCACTGCAGTTTTTATTTGTGGCTCTTTTTTGTGTTTTACCTTGAATAGGTAACAAGGAATGTTCATAAATTACATCCAACTGTATACATAAGTAAGTAATAAGTGAACAACAACCTGGCATTGCCTAACAACCTTACAAATACCCTACAAATTCTGTATTGTCAATATAGTTATGTAATCTGTATACAAACACACCCCCTGTTGCACAGGACCAGAGGAAAGCATCTTGTTCAGAAGGAAAGCATCTTGTTCAGAAGGACAGCAATACATCTCAGAATGAATTTTGTTTTAATATGAATAGAGAAACCTTTATAGGAGGAAAAATGATCCATGTAAGTCAAAGATCATAGCAGGTGCTCATGGGTAATAAGTGATCAGTGCTGCTGTTTGTGTAGTTTGTGTTGACTTTGGCAGGCATTTCCTTTATCTATAGCTTCTTCTGTGGCTGAAAGTACAGCTTCCCCACTGTCTGCAGCCACTAATGAGCAACTCTGAAGTGGACAAGACCAATTTAAAATTCTCATTACCAAGGAGCAATCTGCCATTTATTGTCTTTTGAAGAGCATGAGGAGGGTGAAATAAGATAGGTCATGCTAAGTTGGGATTTACAGTTACTATGCAGTAGAGTGGGAGAGGCAGACTTCTTCTTTAAGTGTCATTTCTGTTTCTATCAGTGTCTTTATTATTTAAAAAACTCCAGGCAATTCTACATCTTAGAATTATTCTTGTCACCACAGTGTCAGAATGTTTACTGAACTGAAAACAGAATACTTAGGCAGGATAACTTTTTTGCACTTGCTTGCAAAGCTAACGCTTGTAAAACTGCTGACTATTTCAGTGCGAGAAGAAAAGCCAGTGGCACTTGGCATAATACTGAGGAATGCTCTTAGTACATGCAATGATGGTGCTTTTTCTATGCTTGTCTGCAAAACCATCAAGGGAAAAGCCTTCACTTTGGATAATTATTGGGAAAGATGTAGTTTTTTATGTTGTCATATACTAGGGTGTTACATGTTACTGTGTGAATATACAAGAAATTATTTTTCAAATGTAACTGCTTCACATGTACATATCCTCCTATCCTATTGCAAATCTTTCAGTCCTTCTTATTATACCTTCATGAAAATATTGTTGGTCCACGCTTTTCTGGAAACCACTGGTTTACATAAACCTTTACATATGGACTCATACATCTGGCTGGCCTTGGCAGAAAAGACAGAAGGGGAGGGATACTCCCCCAAAAATAATTAATTAATTAGAAAAACACATTAAAACATAAAAATGGGTTAGCCGCTATTTTTTTTATCATGTTAAAAATATGGTGATAGTTCTGGTTTAATTCCACTAGCAATGTAGCTCACAATACATATATCAATGTATCAATGTATATATGGGGTACTACAATAGTTTTTTTTTAAACACTTGAACACACTGTCAAACCTACATATAACGATGGATTTGCTGTAAAATGCCATTAAATAAATATTAAGGCTATTAGGAAATATGGACATATATTCCTCAGCCTTCATGTAATGAACGTCCAAATTATCTTTGTAAATCAGTGTTACCCCAACAAACCTTAGAAGTCTTAAAAGTCTTAGAAGTATCAGGAAGTACAAAATAAAAAATGTCTTGCACCCTGTATACTTAACTTAAAAGAAGCTACAGCAAGTGATACATTAATACATTTATGGTAATAAAGCCAAACAAATGAATTTACTGGAGCCAAACATAATACAAAATGGAAAGCAGGTAGACAACTTGCATTTTAGTGTCAAGCTAGCAAGCTAGTCATAGACATCAGGGGCAATATAATATATATATATATATATATATATATATATATATATATATATATATATATATAAAACATGTTTAAAGAGCAGACAGAACGGAGAGTTTCAGGATAGCACCAAGATTCCCACTTCCCATACAAGAGTAGCAATTTAGCCAAAAAATATACCAATTAACATTCCTCAAGATCAGTCAGCAAGGGTTTGTCCTGAAAAGGTATGCAGGTCCATACACAAAATCTGTTTAGTGTCCAATTTCAATTGGCTTTATAGTCTTTGGGTATCCTAAAATAAGACCTTAGGTTCCAATAGCACTGGACAGACGTTTCAGTTTTGAACTTGCTTGTATCTGCATGAAATTGAGAAAAGGGGGATCTCTGGGGTTCTTGGAAAAGCATGTAAACTATGTGGGAAGAAATTAGTTGAGAAAATATTTGAAAAAAAATATTATAATGTAGTGTTGGTCAGATATAGGCCAATAATTAGTGCAAGGTAAAATAGGCATATGGGGATAGCTGTGGATATCAGGTTCCTTTTTTCAGTTTAACATAGGAGAATACAGTTTACCAAAATTAATATTGTAAATCAATGTAGAAACCATTTGGGTAGCAGTGATCCTAAAACAGACATTGCTTTATAAAACATTAATATAAAAAATTGTAGGAAAAAGTTCAAAGGCAAGTGATGTCACTATCCTTGAGCTGTTTGAGAAAGAGTAAGAATTGTAGTCCATCCCCACAGACTGGAGGAACAGCGGTTCATATATAAAACTGTGCTTCTTCTTTGCGCTTTCTACTCCAGTCTTGTTTTTACTAACTGCTTCTGCTGTCATCTCTCCCCCTCCATCCAACCATAATTAAGTCTCATTTATTCATTTCTCCCTCCTGCTGTCTGTAATCTACAACTACAGCCTTCTTTCCCCATTCTTACATTTATAATGTGGGCCCACATGTTCCACTCTTGTCCTCATGGGCTACTTGTCCAAAATATTGGCCTGGTGATTCACTTTCATTTGCTTTCAGTCATTTCACAGATCCCACTCTTTGTCATTTACTCTCTGCAATATTGCTTTTCTCCTGTGATCTTGAAACCCATATTTGGTAAATATGTCCCATCCCTATCTCTACAAGCTTTTATAAAATTGTCAGATGTATCTACTTCATCAAACATGTCCCTGTTGTGTTTGACATAGGTGAGTTGAAATCTCTATGCATTGGCCACCTTTCCTTCATCAGATGCTACTGATCACCCTTAATAATTCCACACCCCACCCATAGAAACTATCCCCAGAAACTTACCGTTACCCCTGGTGTTTATGCAATTAATCTTTCCTTGTTTGCATGAAACATAGTAAACCAGTAATCAATATATATCTAAGGTAATATCCAACAGTTATTAATAGACAATTTAAAAACCTGAACAAAACATCTGTTAACATTTCATTATCTGTATTGATGTCTGAAAATGATTTCTTCTATGTTCAGAGTTCATTGTACTTCATATCTCATTCTTTGTGCCATGTATATTTAGAAGATAATTTTTGCACATAATTATGTCAACTTTGCATGCAGTTACATAAAACTAATTACAGCTTGCTCTGCTTCCTATGAACTGTGATAAAAGTATGCAAACCAGCTCTTCACTAATGCAGATAAAAATAGAACACAAAGTAAATGTTGTTTTTGCTAAAAATTCTGAAAACACATGCGTTTTAGAGAAACACAATGGTAATAATAACAGATCACTAGATTATTTGTGGTTTTTAACATTTGTATTACCCTAAAAATTTAAGACTTCTTATTCTTAACACAATGTGTTAAGAATGTAAACAAATTACACACCTCCTTTAAAAAAGAAAACAAATAATCCATATATTTGTTAAAGTTGACTCAGTTGGCATTTTATGTGAATATTGTATTGTATACTGTATTGTATATTTGTACATTGCACTTACCAGCCATTGCAATTACCAGCCATTAATTACATTTGTTTCCTTTGTTTGTTTTATGACCAGGGTAGTTCAGATGTCGCCCCCCCTTTTACCTTTAACTTGTCAGTGCCCCCCCCCAAAAAAAAAAATACACCTTGAAACTTCACAGACCTTAAAAATGTCTGGCAAGCACCTGTTGTTTGTAAAACAGCATCCTTAATAACAATTTACAAACAAACATAAATCTTTTATGAAATTAATAACATACATACATGAAACATAACATAAATACAACAGTACTTCACTCTTTGTAAACAACAAACATACCCGTTTCAAATCCAAACACAACCAGGCTGCAGGTCCCCAAAAGCAAAGCCCGCACCAAACTGGATTCTCATTTTCAGGCCATCACACCACAATGGCCCCTAGCTGCCCAACAGCACCTTGGGGACCGTAACTATTATATACCTAAAGGGCATCACACCAAAACTGGTTCCCCCCTTCCAAGATTACTGACCGGGACCCTTGCTTTCCAAGACCCCAACCACTCCTCTCTCCCTCCTATTCTTCTCCCCTCCCGCCACTACCTTTAGGGAAGGGCAGGCAGCAAAGTTTTCTTGATCAGTTTTTTCTCACCAAAAACTGATCTTGAAAACTTCATGCCTACCTCTTTTAACACCTTCCTTCACCTTACGCCACCCCTACCTTCCAACCAATCCCATACTGTCATCTCCTTCTCCTTAACCATTCCCTCCCTGGTCTCCTCTTCACACTCTGTCATGTAGCCCTACGCTTATCTGGCTCTGCCGGCCTCCCTTGATCACATCTTAATGGTGTTTTAAATAAGTTGTTAAAAAAAATAGTTTTCTTTATATTCTTTTTTTCTGTATGTTCATACTTTAAAATTCCCACCAATACCTTTCTTTACTTTTTGATCAAAAATGCCCTTTAGTTTCTCCTAAAAAATCTATGTCAAAGTATTGAGGTTAGCAAATTAGGCATTATAGCATTATTATCAATTTTTCTTGTTTTTTTTATCAGGATCTCTTGTCATGAAGGGATAAATTAAACAATCATAGAATAGCACTGTAAAGAAATTCGAAATGGGAAACCTGGAGGGGTAAGTCTAGAAGTAAATAAATGAATGACCAAAAAGAGGACTTGAAAGGATTAAATCAGAAAACAAAGAAACAAATGGAGGACAGACAGTTCTAACTTGGTATTGCCCAGGTGGCCATGGCCCTTCTTGGGCTGTAGCGCCATGGGGTAAATTAACAATAGGATATGTTGGGAAATATAATTTGTATATAAGCTTTGCATAATGCAGTACAAAATCTGCTGATTTGAAAAGATAGGACACCACAGACTCTTGTTCATCTCATATTCAACAAACGTTTAACAAATTCTTCCTAATAATCCAAACTAATAATTTTAAGTACCCTGTGATTGTTAAGCTTTTGTAATGGGCTTAATTAGAGAGATCAACATATAATGTTTCATGCTGTGTGCATTCCAATCCTGCCTGCCAAAAATCATATTAATGTTTAATTAGAATATCTGTAGTGAGTCATTTGTAACAGTGTAAAGGGTAAATTTAGATCAGTAGCATTTATTACATTTTACATTAAACCCATTGTAGTCATTAAGACAGTGAAATCACCAAGGAGAGCTTTGTTCTTCAAGTAAAAAATATGCAACAATAAACTCAATTGTTTACAATAGGTAGAAAACATTGAAACATTACTAATTAAAGAGATCTGTAATCTTTCTTGTAGAGTCATTTTGCACCATACCAGCAAAGAAGGCAACTAAAAAACACCTTCCTGCTATACTCTAAATATAAGTTCTATTTGGGAAAATGCCAGGTGCATAACTCCACAGTACAGACCCTGGAAATATGGTGTCCAACTGCACAGCCTGCAATAGTAATTGTACAAGAAAACATACAGAAGGCAACCAAACCTCACCCTCAGATGTAATTTAACTTTTTAATAGAGATTATTATCTTATGGTTTACTGTTACTAAGACAGATCTTTCCTTGTAGAGATATATAAGTAGTCGCCTTATATAGCATACATTTTATAATGTTTCTTGTGTACACAGTGGACAACTTCCAAAGCCTCTACCAGTGTTTTCCAAAATGTTTTAACCACTTGAAATAACTTTCAGGTCTTCATGGAATCCCTGCTGTAATTACTGTATTTGAGAGCTACCTGAGAGGTCCAAATTGCTCATGGTTCAAAGAACCCCTAGCAACCTCTAGAGGAAGCCTGGTTGAGAAACACTGTTCTACATACACAGGAATAATAAGCATATATATATATATATATATATATATATATATATATATATATATATATATAACATATGATATAATAGTTTTGGTCTGGTATTATTTTTTACTACTTGTTTTGAGCTGGTGTTTAATATAATTTGTTTTATTTTCTATAATGTATTTATTTACAAAGACACTTTTTCTACAGATAGCACCCATATTGCACATTTTGCATAATGGATTTTTCTGCAGAGAGAGCACAGCAGTAGCTCCCTTGTTTTATAGGGTTTTTATAACTGAATGCCTATACAAGGCCATTTAAAACAGTTCCATAAAATTTGTTGGTTTTTTTATACAATGGAAAAGCATCTCCTGTATTGTGTTGTGGTCACACCAGTTGAGACCACAAAAAAGCAAGAGGCAGGATCAGCAGAACACAGACCACAAACCAACAGAGGTTCCTATCATAATCCACTCTACAGGTTTGCTCTGCAAATTAAAATGTCAAATGCATGGTAACAAGAGGGAAGCAGGCCACATATGTTTTCTCCGGATCTAACAACATGTGACCTATACTGCAATGTAGCAGCAGACATATTCTTGCCTCAGTAGAATCCCTCGTTAAATTGAGTATGTTTCTATATTTAAACCTAAAAGCCTATGATATATCTAAAACCTAAACCTAAAGATCACTAGCACCTGTTACACTTCCAGGTGTGTTAAATACATTGGGCCTAATTTATCAATGCTCTCCATAACTGGAGAAAATAGACTATCATGGGTGAACCTAGGTGATCGAGCAAACCTGGAATGGATATGGTCCAGGATTAACAACATTTGGTGGATCACACAGTTTCTCCAATAATAGTCTACCTTCTCCAGTCCTTTATAGCTTTATTATATTAGGCCCATTGTGTAGCCCACAAAGAATAATGGAAGACATAACCATCTAACACTTTCAGGAGTCTCAGCTTTTTTTCAACAAGCTTAGATCTTTAATTCAGCACAGTTTGGCAGCACTGACAGCATGACAGATATTCATTGCTTTCTTTAAGTTTTTATTTTTTAGAATAAAGGATTTTTTCATAGAGTATACATTTATAGTAACAAATAGAGTCCCTTAAGGTTTGCAATCTGATCTTCTGTTTGCAGTTTTTTCACTTTTCAAAAGGTAAAACTTTTCTTATTTAATATAAGAAAAGGAAATCGACTGATTGTAAAGTCTACAGTCTAACATAAACACTCACCGGATATCTCATGTTCAGCAGTCCTGTTGGGAATGTGAGACCTGCACTCTTCTGCCATCTAGTATGCTTTGAAATGTAAATGGCTTCTTGTGGGGTTCGGATTTGCATACTTTTATCCCTGCTTGAATTGTAGGGGGTACTAAGCAGATTAGGTTTATTGGAAATGCTAAATATGTAAACTGCCAAAAGGATAAAGCATTGCTGAATTAATTTGTTAAGAATTTGAGGTGTTCTGTAAGGGAATATGGTTTTACTTCCAGTTATCACCTAGACATAAAACAATATGGGAAAAATATGATGTAATTAGATTACCTAATATTATAGAACCAGCAAAAGTTCAAGTCAAATATATTTACATTCAGTTTTTTTATTACTGTTGTCTTTATATATAAAGAACATAAATGCGTTTCCTATACATGAGTTAGGATGTTCTGCTGGAAGCATGATATATGCTTTAATTAAATATGATTTTCTGCACTGTGTAATAAAAAAAATAAGCCGATTTTCAAACTGCTAGCGTTTCTTCCACATCCCACTGAGGGATTCTGGCTTATACTGTAAGAAAATGTCCAGATTGATCCTGGAAAATGAAAATGGTTCTCATTGTGGTAATGTGAGCCAGCACATCCTGTAATGGTAATTGAGAAAGGAACATGTTGTAAGATTCAGATGCCCATCTCTGTAGATTTGAGTGATTATTTTGATTTTCAGATCCGTTTAATCCCATTGTAAAATTCAATTCAGACAAATGCTACAATAAAAAAAAAGTATTAGTAATATATCAATATACCAGTCATTTTCAAATAACATAATATTTGTTACCTCAAGTTACAGTATTGTTTATGGTTTTGTTATTCTAGAAAAATAATAAAACAAAACCTTTAGGTAAATAGAACCTATAAATATAAAAAAAACAAACATATAAGTATATGTGGTAACTTCTGTTAGTCTTGCCATAATTTTTGTGTTCTTTTAACTTCCTGTGTACACAACTCCAGCAATGTAATTTAGCTCTCCCTGGTATATTCTAAGGTTTTCATAGGGTGTATATATATATTTATACACACAAAAGTGTTTATTTTTCATTGTGTTACAGGTGTAAGGTAGGTAGGACGCTGCTTGGTTTTTCAGTATACTACTGACTAAGGACCTTTTCACTCTTATACCTACATAGGTATACATATTAAGATAAATGATTGTCTCACCTCTACATAAATTTTTAACTTATAACTGCTTATTTAAGTGCCTTCATCTGTTTGGGAAAACTGCCACCTATCTAATTATCACAATAATTGTGAAGGGGGCAATTTGAACCAATGACCATTTCATTACTTCACAAATGTAAATAGCTGACTTGGTAAATACCAACCAATAAAATGTTATCTGGAGCCAAAAGTAGTTGTTACATTAGATAACTAACAAGGGAATATGGTAACTGCAAAATTTTCATTTAGTAACAAAATCAAACTGACTTATGGGGTGAACAGTTAAGTATTTTTGTTTATTCGCCCTAGGCCTAAGTCATGGAGTGAATGCTGGGGCACAGTAGTACGAAAAATAAATAATTTTCCCAGTTTATATGTTGATGCACATTTTATCAAGAAACTACATATAAGTGTTATTAAAAAAGTGGGCCAGTGATTATAAATAGTAAGTAAGCAGTAGCTCATTGGTCCTTTGAAAGCCATTAACTTTTTACTTTGGACAGCAGCATACCTTTTACTTCTAGCGTCTTTATATTAATGGAAAAACATGGGTAATCTGCAAGGTGCAGTCACTCTTTTACAAATTGACTCCAGAGTTAGAAAACTAGGATAACTGCATTTTCAATAAACAAATTAAGATCATTAGCAGATTTCTTTGTTCTAAATTACATTCCACATTTAGTTGAAGTTAAACACTTTTATTTTCTAAAAGTTTATGAGAGACAAATGTAAAGGTTTATATAATTAGGTTGTAGTAAATGATTTGGTTAGTATTTTAATGTATGTTTTTGATGCATACATTTGATTCAAGTTTATTTTGGGTCCAATGAAAAAAAAAATTACAAATGCCATTCTAGAAATGTGATAAATTTAACACCTTACCATTGCTGAAAATAATACACCGAGGGTAATTATAGTGCTGAAGGTGCACATTATCTGATCAGCATCTGTCAAGCATGCGGTTCAGTCTCATATTTAGAAGTGAGTTCCTGGATCAAGTCCTTACGCAACGAGAACTATTATTTACTCCCCCCAGGAAGTGTTCCTGAATTAGAAGATCTCCCATGTTTTTTTCAAAGCATATTAACAGAATAAAGGTAAAGGATGAAGCTCACACCTGCGGTTTAGTCAGGTGTTTCAGTTCCGTTTCTAAAACACTTTAGACATTTGTTAAATAAAAGTAAAACTAAATGCAAAACTTTTGGTTTGGATAGAGTGGTGTACAACAACTATAAGGTTTTAATTGCTGTCCATGTCCCCAGTTGGGAAACTTATTATCTCAAATTGTCCTGATCACCAATCTTAGCAAGAATAAAAATGAGGACCAGTCAAAAACTAACAAAAGAGAAAATCTTTCAATGGAGACAATTCTTCCTATGACAACTGTATAACAAGGAAAAGGATTTCCTCTCACTTCCTATTTAATAATTGCAGTGAAGTGAAATCCCCCTAATAAGAAACAGATGTCAAAAAAACTGTCAACAGTTACAATAAGTTTCTAAGTGGAAGGCGGGACTTTCAAGGCATCAATAGCAATCATTTCTTTTAAAATCACATTTTTTATCACATTCAATACACCTAAAAATTTGTTTGTTTAAAAGAAAGATATTCAAACTTATATCATAATTATTAACAATGAGACATGACCAAACCATTTTTTATGTATATTGAATAAATTATGTGTTTTTAAAACAAATTATTGGTATTGAATCCTTGAAAGTTCCACCCTCCCTTTGAATATTGTTATTCTCTACCTTCTTCCATATTAGTTGGAATGTTTTTGAGAAGGTTTGGGATTATCTGTTCTACTAATAGTACTGTTTATTGTATACCCCTTTAATAGTATAATATATACCAGGGGGCCCCAACCCCCGGTCCGCGAAATCACAGAGACAAGCGGTGTTCTGTGGCTCTGGCTGATGCACCACCCAAGCAGGGTCCTTCTCCTGACCCGCTGGGAGGTCCACCAGCCAGAGCCGCAGACCATGGGGTTGATTTATCACGCGGATGCATGTAAGCTCCCCGATGTCCGCAGCGTAATACTGCGAGCCAGGGCTGAGTACTAGTGCAGTCGCCTGCCGGATTACAGCATTGATAAATGGGCAGTGGGGATGAGAAGTGGATTCAGGAGGACCTGTTAAGTTCTGTCAATTAGCCCACACCAGTCACTGTTCCGTGAGCATCTACAGTCCATTACAGGTCAGTTTGAATCTTTAGTGCTTGATCTTTTTTTGGGTAAGTGCTACATTTTTATGTTAAATTTAATGTGTTTCATTATACTAATTCACAAAATATGTGTAAATGTAAAAAAATGTGACCAAGCATTTTGGATCTGATTTAAATGTAATTCTAGTTTGGCTTTAGAGATACAGATCTTTTCAATTTAAAGCATGTTAAGGAATATGCCAAAAAAAAACCCTCTTTGCCTATTACTTCTTATAATTTCTTTTTTATATGTACACACATATAAATGCATACATACATATATGCATGTATGTACAAAAATGAGTGCACATGAAGTAAAACAAACAATATACAAATAAAAATAAAAACATACCTGAATGAGGATCCTTCTCTGCAAAAGTGGCTGGCGCGTTTTTCAACTGACAGAACACAGTTCACGCGTGCATAGTGAGTCCACATTGGCGCACAACAATGCGCATCAAACAACTTTAAAGTTGTTTAAATAAGACAATTGTGCTGTTTTTAGCCTTTCAACAATTCATAGAAAGGAAATACTTTAAAAAATCACAATTGGCTTGTTAAATTGTAGGGCTGTTGGATCGCCCAAGGTTAAAAGATCCTAGGAGATCACATAAAAACAAAAAAATAAACTACAAAAAATTTTTTAAAATAAACATTTTTTCTAAACGGTCACATTGTCACGGTGACAAAATAAAAAAAAATTTCACAAACAACAAACACATGTAAACCCACACTTCCATAGAAAGCCAAAATAGTTCACAAATGGCCCAAGAAAAATTGCATTCAAAAAATACTTACCAAACCAATATGCAATTTGGTCCTATCAAGTGTGGAAAACTGGATTAGAAAATATTTATTCATAACAAACATTTAAAGGTGGTGTTAAAGACATAATATTGCAATGCAACAATATGGCTACAAACACAATAACATAGCATTAACATTGACTTCTTAATTGCAAAATAGGCATTGAAACATTCAAAGTTTAAAAAACAAAAGCAGCTATTGTGCTAAATGGTAAGCAAAGTATAAAATGTAGCAACATAGATTAGGATAACACACCAAACAAGAGCATCCCCCCTCCTGCTCCAAGAAAAAAATAAAAAGACGGGAAAAAGCTAGGTAGACAACACCCTTATATATGCTAATCTTTATGCGCATAGCTGCTACAAATTTGCCTGTAATTTGGATGTGAGCAGTTTGGCATTTTTTTTGTCAGTTGGACATTCCATAATCATTTATTGATATGATCCTTTAGATTTGTACACCAGTGAACAGCTATCTAATAAAAAATAAATTAAAACAAAGTAGAGGAGGAGGCTTTAATGTTAAAGTAATTTGTTAAATGTGTGTGTTTAGTGTAACTTTAAAACTTATATTTTTTTACAGGTTATCCAACAATGAAAGCATGACTCCCATGGCTGCATTCATGACATGAGCACAGCTGTGGGACTACTGACAATGTGGCATCCCCAGGCACCAGGGGTTAAATGACAAGGCTCCATGGTTGACTGAGCAAAGGAGATTCCTGATGATGCTTGAGGCGTCATCAGGGTTTCCCCTGTTCATCCATTCAGCACTAGTTGAATGGGGAGCCTTATCCACATTTAACCCCTAGTGTGTGGGGATACCACACTGTCAGTAGACAGGCCACACTATACCAAATACTCCATCATTATTGGTGTTTGGATATTGGGATGAGGCAAGCTCAGCTGCAATACCTAAATCAGTTCGTACATGGGTCACTATGTGTCTTTTGGCTGCTAGACGAGTTATTATGAAAAACTGGGCGCAATCCCAATCACTTACTGTGGAACAAGTAATCTCCTCTTTGAAGGTTTTATTTCACAGAGAAATGCTAGAAGCAAAAATATAAGGCGATGATTATACGACTTGTTTCCTACAGCAGTATATATTTCTAGTTTACGCTTTTAATGATACCGAAAGGAATGTTTTTCTTGATTCTTTTATATATTCAATGTGGTACATTACTAACATATCCAGTTGATTTTGTGGAGGTATCTATGTTTTATTTACCAGAAGGTTTATAAGTGAGTGTCCCCCCCCCCCCCCCCGTTGCTGTTGTTATTATTTTCCTTTTACTTATTGTTATTGTTCTATATGTTTGCTATTCTGTGTTGTGTGCAAAACTTCAATAAAAAGAATTAAAAAAAAAAAAAAACAGTCCATGTAGTCCAAGCCTAAAAAACAAGAACACACATATATATATTTATAAATATATATATCTTTTCATATTTTTTTACTATATTTATATGTATTTATATATTTATCATAGATATCTATACATGTATGTGTGTGTATATATATATATATATATATAAATACATATATACATAGATAGATATATATCTATAGAAGCAAAGAAGAACGTGGGTGGATGATATAGTCTGCTGGCAAAAGCGAGGTCTCGCCTGCCAGAGTTCTCAGGGATTTATCAACAGGCGGATCTTCGGGTTAGGCATCTTAAGCATTTAATCATTCGCCTATGTAAACAGCTGAAATCAGTTAACTGTTATCAGTTCTGAACCTGAAGATATTAGGTCATTTAAAAATATGCTTATTTATGAGCTAAAATATATTATTATTATACAGTATTTATATAGCGCCATCATATTACGCAGCGCTGTACAGAGTCCATAGTTGTGTCACTAACTGTCCCTCAAAGGAGCTCACAATCTAATGTCCCTACTATAGTCATATGTCATTAATGTAGTCTAGGTCAATTTTAGGGGGAAGCCAATGAACCTAACTGCATGTTTTTGGGATGTGGGAGGAAACCGGAGTACCCGGAAGAAAACCCACGCAGACACGGGGAGAACCTGCAAACTCCATGCAGATAGTGTCCTGGCTAGGATTCGAACCTAGGACCTAGCGCTGCAAAGGCCAGAGTGCTAACCCCTGAGCCACCGTGCTGCCCAAATATAAAATATATGTTAGAAACATTTGAACACATCATACATTTTTGTTTAGAGCTAACTGGAAGATGTGTGCCATTTGAAAGAATTATTTTTTAGGGAAAGATTGACTTTTAATGCAAGCTCGCTTGTGTCAAGCTTCCGGAGATGTGCGCCTCGAAGCGTACGATCATTTCAGTTGATAAATGTCGGGAGAATATGCCAGCGTATTCTCAGCTGCTGAAAATCCATTGATAAATAGGTTTGCAAGCGAGCAAGCAAACTTCCAATTTTGCTTGATGAATCTGGCTCCCCATCTCCCATATGGATCGCAGGCTCAGTCCAGAGACACAACCCGCCCACTGTCCCATTGCAGACTCAGATCTGCGATGGAATAGTTGGTGGATTCTGGCATTATGATGTCACTCGGGAAAGTTTCATCCCCTTTGAATGGCACAGGACTCTGGACCGTGCATGAGCATAGATTCAATGGTCCACAAGCTGCAAAAGGTTGGGGACCACTAATATATACCATGTCAAGATAGAACAATATGTAGAATTATTCCATGCATATTTGTAGGCTTGCTGGCCTTGGATGACCGCTATCATTTTTGGTGTATCAATGTGAGGTTCAAATGTTCCTGTTCCCTTGGGTTAGAAGCACCCATGGCATTAAAAGCAAATTTAAATATGCCATAAATAAGCCAAACCCTTTTTTGTCAGGTTGCACAGAATAAAACAGTGCAAGTAAAAGCTTATCCATCATTATCTATACATAAGCACTTGTGACTTACATGTTGAAGATTTTATGTCAGTCATGCTACAAAAGAACATCCTGTGCTTTACATCATGACAATGTTCATCACCTCACAGGTCAATGTTATGTGCTTTCCTGTCAGGTTTAGAACAAGCAGACATCCAGATACACTAGGAAAACAGCTGCTGTCAGTTAAATGATGTATTCATCTAATGGAGCCAGATGCAGTCCCTTAATCATCACTCAAGCAAATCAGACCTTTTTCAGGCCAAAATCAGAGTATGTTAATTGTGACTTTTACTGGCTACTTTATAAAACTGGACTGGAGTCACACATAGATTCCTTTAATCACTTTCCTATTGTTTTTGTTACACTGAGCATAACATTTTGACATTATTATGCTCTAGCATATGTTTACAGTGAGAGTCCTTACAAATGTCCTGGTCCTAGCAAGAGTCATTTAAACTACCCCTATTTACAGTAGGGATCATTGCAAACTCACTGTAAGTATGGATGAAAATGTGTTCATGTGTTCTGCGATGTGAGCTGGACTATAAATTTAAAATGTTCACAAATTATAGGATGGAGCCATTGTTAAAGTTTATGTGGCTGACTTATTAAAGCTCTCCAAGACTGGAGAAAATAGACTATAACGAGAGAACCTGGGATGATCCAGCAAACCTGAAATAGATCTGGTCCAGGATTGAAAACATTTGCCAGCTAACATTTTCCAATCCATTCCAGGTTTGCTTGATCATGTAGGTTCACCTACAGGCCCTAAAAAATGTCACATGCATATTTCCCATGCACTAATCATAGAGATAAACTGAATAAAACCAGGCTGCATATATTCAGTACAGCAATCAGCCACCTTTGAATATAAAGATTGTTTCAGGCAATAGACATTTGTACCTGCATTATTCTATGTCCATTATCATTTTCACAAAAGGAGTCAGCAATGACAGCTAACATATTTGCCTCATGACTAATTTTCTTTGAAAATATATTCATGTAGACAGGTCCTTTTGGTTTCATAATAACATGTGCTAAAAAGAAATATAACAGTAAGAAAAATGCAAACATAAACTAAAAAGTTAAATATTCATTTTGAAAGACATGCTCCAGAAACCGACGGTGTAAATGTAGAGCTTGATTTACTAAAGTGCAATGTACAAGAGCTAGAGAAATTTAAATACATGTTTTTATGGCAATATTTTAGGAATTTACCAGGAAAATTTCCAAGGGTTTAGAAACTTTTTCTTATCGTATGTATTTCTCTTTAATGTGGGTAAGAACATGGCAGGCATTTTACATTATGAAACTGTTCAGCAAGGAAACCAAAATCAGATATGATATGATTCATGCTGAAATGCAGAGCTCCCATTTTCCTTAGTTGTCGGATCAGTTTACTTACAACAAAATATAATGATTTTATAACTTTATTTAGTCTTGTTTGTTGTAAAATGTTATACATTTATTCAGGAATTGCTACAAACTTAAATCTTCCGTTTATTAAAGAAAAATCTCATAACAAACAAAACATTTTAGTAAGTTCATCATCACCTGGCAAATTTTTGGGAATACAGCTTGGCAGTTTCTGGTGTTTTTCCAAATGTTTTATTGCATTTCAGAAAGTGTTCAGATTTTTTAAAGCAGTGCATTGTGTGCAGATTCTCTGTCTTAGTTTGACAGTCAGTCAGTAAGTATGATTTTGAAATAAACTTTTTCTTTTGTTTTGAGAAAGCAGTACAGGGATAGAATCTAGGACAAGTTTTCATTTTTAAATATGTTCCTATTGGAGACATTTTCCCTTGTCTACCTCAAGGAAGTGATAAGAAAAGTTTCCACTGGGAAAAACAAGCAAAGAAAAAAAACATGTTTTTGGTAGTGCTAGTAATGATTGTAAACTGTTTTGCTTTCCTGTGCCAGTGACAGATAGTGAGTCCCAGACAGAAATAAAGAATCACCTGACAGAA
Organism: Pyxicephalus adspersus; assembly: GCF_032062135.1. Lineage (NCBI taxonomy): Eukaryota > Metazoa > Chordata > Amphibia > Anura > Pyxicephalidae > Pyxicephalus > Pyxicephalus adspersus. The sequence continues at coordinate 46,643,173 of NC_092862.1, read as the reverse complement.
ATGTACCTTTTGTACTTTTTCTACTCTATCCTAAATTAAAAAAAGAAATGTCTGGAGCTGGGATTTAAGTTCATGAGCATAAAGTATTATACTGCTCCTTTTCTTTTTTTATCTACTGTGGATAAAACATTAGTTTTAAACTAGTAAGGCAATGATTTTCCTCCATTTTTATTCCATGGAATATTAAAAAAAGTGGTCCAATATACAACAGATAAAATGTATATACTCAAGTATAAGCCAAGATTTATTTCCTCAAAATGCTGTTAGAAAAAGGATCTCAGTGTATACTTTGGTCCTGTATATTAAAAAAAAAATAACAGACTCTCACTATCTGAGACATTATTAGAGTTTGTTACACACTGTACATATCCTTGGTGCCCAAGGATAATACACAAAAGATCATTTAAAAACAACCCATCATAACCATTTCAAAAGTTCAAAATGTTTTAACCTGTAAGGCAGGGTGAATTTTATTGGTTTCACCTTATAAGGATGTATTTTCTAATGGTACATTTATTGGCATTTCTATTGAATACTACACATATACACGAGGGGGTGCTGAGAAGTTCCTGGCTTTGCCCAGAAAGACGAGATCCAGAGTTATGAAAAAACACATTTATTCAACATATTCCCCCCTGAGACTGATGCACTTGGTATAGCGTAGTTGCAGCTTTTCTAGATCGTTTAAATAAAAATCGTTTGGTTGGGCCGCAAACAAGCCCCCAGCAGCATCTTTGAAGTCAGAAATGTCCTCAAAATGCCCCTTCAGGTGTTTCTTCAAATTCAGGAACAGACAATAGTCTGAAGGGGCCAAGTCAGGTGAGTAGGGGGGATGGTGGACCAATAGGAAACCCAGGGTGTTCAATTTAGCAGCCACAGTGTTGGACAAGTGTGCAGGTGCATTGTTCTGCAAAAAAAGGATCCCTTTGGTCAACTTTCCACGGCGTTTCCTCTTAATTGCCTCCTTCAGCTGGTCCAGGAGGTTAGCATAATACTGTCCTGTCATACTAGAGGCCTGAGGTAGGTAGTCCACCAACAGAATACCGTCTTTGTCCCAGAAAACAAATGCCATAACCTTTTTGCCCGATTTCAAGGGTCAGAACTTCTTAGTCCCCTGGGTCCCGCTGTGGCACCATTCCTTTGACTGGTCCTTGGTGTCAGAATCATAGATGTGGAGGCAGGTTTCATCCTCAGTCACTAACCTAGCCAAAAAGTCCTGTGCAGCTTCAAAATAGGCCAAAACGGCTTTGGATGCTTCAACTCGTTCCTTCTTCTGATCACTGTTCAAACATTTCGGCTGAAACTTCGCTGAAAGCTTGGCATGTCTAGGATAATGCTGATAACAAACCCAACATGCTTCTGTGAGATGTCAAGTATCTGGGCTATCTTTTTTGTGGATATTCACTGGTCCTCAATAATAAGCTCATGGACAGCATTCCAGGTTATCGGGTCAGTTGAGGTTGGGTGGCGCCCACTGCATGGCTCATCTTCAATGGTGAAATGCCCAGTCTTGAAACGAGATATCCAGGTTTTGACAGTGCTGTAGGAAGGACACTTCTCCCTCAGTGTTTGTGACATCCCAGTGTGAATGTCCTTTGCTGACTATCCCTGGAGAAAGAAAAACATCATGATGGCCCATCACAGCTTCTCATTAAAAGTTTTAAGAATCGCAAAGACCTGATATTTACATAGTTACATACTAAGATATTGGGCTGTCATATGCCCCCACACACATTTTTCTATTTCATCTGGAATGGGGCAAAGCCAGGAACTTCTCAGCACCCCTTCGTATATATAGCTCATGTTAATGTTATGTTTATGTTGTATATAATGGTATATACCCACCAGCCATAAATACATGAATACTAATTACAGCAAAGTGCCACTATTAGGAGTGGTGGGTGCTCAAAAAAATTATTGCAATGAGAAAAAGCAAATTTCTCGAATTGAAGTGGCAGGAACTTAAGCAAATGAACTTTGCAAGTGCATTAGTGGTGTTGCTGTCCAAGGTACTAACAACATGCAATAAAAAAAATATGTCATTACATCTTTATATACTGAATGTTTTGCTCTCACATCCAGGACAATGGCAGTCCTTGAGAACACAATAGTGATTCTCATGACAGTATATTCTGTTACATAAAATCAGCTTTAAATAGAAGTTGTTTCTGCAAAAGCATTTTTGTCATCAATTGCTGTAGTAAACAACACCAGTTACTAGAATATGTTTATAAAAGGGGGGGTACAAGAAGTATGAGTAATAGGAATGGTAATTTGCTTGTATACATGATTTGCAGTTACAGGCAAATATATAACATGCACAGAAAATATATCACAAATGACTTTATCTTCCTGCTGTAGTTTATAAAAAAAAAAAAAAAAAAAAAACAATCTTCCATAACCTTATGAGAGCTAAATGATTTGACAAATTCTGAAGCATATCCTCTTGCTACATCTGTTGTGGTAAAATTGACTAATTTATTAGTAACACAATTTCCTATGTCTTATGAAGACAAGTTTCTGGAAAAAGTGATTAACCTAGGGTACGACTTGAAAAGTCATTGCAGCTCATTTCAAAGCTGGCATTTTGTCACAATACTTTGATTGTTTGTACAAACATCTAAATAAGAAGGTTGCTATTTTGTATAGCATTGCCAGTAATCCTCTGCGTGTGTTAGCTCATTACAAATCCCGTAAGAAGAATGACGGCAATGATTTTGTACATCTAGTGCAGGGTTTCCCAAAGTTTTTAGCACTGAATTTGAAATAACTTTTAGGGATTCAGGGAACCCCTTCTATAATTACTGTATCCACAGCTCACAGTACATTAAGGTGGTGATCAGTAGGAAGAATGCTTCTTACTTTGCTAGCCAGTGGGATGAATGTCACCCTTACAGATAGTCACTTAAAGCAGACCTAAACAAAAAAGTTTACCCTAAACAAAAGGGTAGACAACTTGATGAACCTTTTTTTCAGTGGCGGAAAAAATGCAGATCTCACGCATGTGCATATATATTGTTGACACTTTTATTATTCATGTTAACAATGTAACAGTGTAACAGTGTGTTGAATATATTTAAATTATATTTTTATGCAACTACTACTTTATCATTTGAATCTATTCAGTTTCACAATGCAAACCTTTGAAATTTGGTCTGTGCACCTTACACATTTATGTTTCAATTGATATGTAACTACTGCTCTATCAATCTGATTTCATTTAGCATCCTAATGCAAGCCAGTAATACCCCTAAGGAAGCCTAATTATTGGGCGAAATACATCGGGTCACATAAAAAAAGATAGCTGCAACCTTTATCTTGGACGCTTTACTTGATATCTTTTCACTTATTGATTTAAAACAATCTGGGCAAAATGTGCGTCCCAGATACATGACTTTGCACTAGAAGTTCAGGGTTTAGTGAGCAATAATTATATTCTACTATGTATTCATTTTTTTGTTTTGATTGAACATAATACAGAGTAAATGGTTTTGATTTTTTGCCAAAAAAAAACTCTGTTCTCTATGTATAATATTTTCTTCTATATTTACTAGTGGTTGGCATAATGATATATACCAATGTGGATGGAGTAACTCCAAAAACCACAAATCAACTTCTGGAGAAACCCTGGTTTTAGAAACACTAAGCTAGAGGGACCTTATGTTGAAATCTATGAGCAATCTGAAATACCTAAGAAGTTAGGCTATCATAACAAGATATGTGATAATAGTAGGAGAAGAGAGTAGGTTGTATTTGCAAATTTGCCTGATTTACTATGATTTACTTTATTGTGTAATATGCAGTTATTTTATTATTGCTTTGGAAATACTAGTTTTTTTTTATATTAAAAAAACAAAAATACCTCCTTGTATCTGTTGTTCCAGCAACCTTTATTGAATGTGCAGCAGACCTTAAATAGTAGATTGAAAGAGTAGCCTTCGTTGAAATTGGACATAGAAAATAATACAAATAGCCATTCAAGCAGGCTTTTTAAGAGACAATTGTGTGTAGTGTAAATTATGTTATTGCAACCAATCAGCATTCAATTTTAGTGACATGAATTTAGTAAACTGAAAACTGATTGGATGCTATGATTTTTTTTAGTACTTTACATCATTTCTTTCTTGACTGTCATTTGAAATATAATACCTTGGTGCATCATTTAATCTTGCCTTTAGATAAATATCTTGGTCCTTTGGATTAATATTTTTAAATAATATAGCAATTAAGGGAGTAAAGCAGGCGGGGGGAGGGAACTGGTGACTAGAAGTTTTTATCCAGTGTTCCATATAGGAAATATTCAAACTCTTTAAAGTAAATATTAATCCATATTATTGTGCAGAATGGACTGAAAGTGCTTTTCAGTTTTCCTAAGTTAATATTTTCTACCTGTAATATATTAAAAAAAAAAAATTTTCTGTTTAGTAATTGAACAAAATAGCCTAAACATTTTGAACATATCTAAATGTTCAAGCTATTGATGACTGCGCTTTGTTTAATTGTCTGTCTCATGCTTTTTTTTTTTCTATTAGCGTAACACCTGGCGCCGCCAGGTCTTTTGGCTTAGCTCCTGTCTTCTGAATGATCATGATTAGTATCTACTCTTTTTATTCACTAACCACCTTCAAGTGTTCTTGGGATGGTGCCATCTGGTCCAGGGATGTTGTTGTAAGCTTCATCTTAATGGTTGTACTTTTTATATTTGTAGCTAAAACTCTTTTTGTGACAGTTATGAAGCTTTTACTTGTTAACATATTTTTAAATTGCCCCAAAAGAGTTTTAAGTTACAGTCTAACACACTTTTATATTCATTAAGCCAAAATATGGGATGTTTCATTTCATATTAGATCTCCACTCATATCCAACAATGATGCACATCTTGCACTCACTGATGAGTAAAAAAAGGCCATAATAGCCACACTGTTTTTTTATATAGAATGGAATTTTTTCTCCTCTTACACCGATCAAAGCAAACTTATCATAATACTAGAATCAATGACTAAGGGAAAATAACTTCAGAATTTTTTTCTTCATTTTTAAGTTTAACCTTGAATAAATTAACTTTTTTTCTCTACATCAGTTAGTTTGAATAAAAATGTGTTATCACTCTGATTAAATTGTTCGTGTAAAATTAATATTTACTTAAACTGATTTAGCTTTCACTATTACAACAGCCCTATAACTTTGTTTCTTAAATTGATCAGATCTTTATTCTACCAGCATGTTCAGTCAATGATAACTGTATCAATCTCTGGGGTGGGCTTTGTGGTAGCCATCTCTCTTCTGGCATACCTAGCATTCCGCACATGCTGAGCAGATGTTTCCTTGGAGAAATCTGAAATTACCATTAGTATTACTACTAATGCTGGGGTAATGTGATTAGATAACTGCTTGAACAGTCTTGTATCTGCAAAAGTGAGTAAGTCTGATAAACATTTGGGATCCTTCAGCTGAATACTCAGATACTACCTCCCTTATACACACCAACCCCAAAACTTGATCTTTATTGAACTTTTTTTTTGGGGGGGGGTTGTATTATAAAATTCTGCTGTTGATAACAGAAAATCATCTAGGATTAACAAAGTAACTTCCGTGCTAATATACTACATAGGATTTTATCTATTTGTATGGATGGTAAAACCAAGTCTATAGTATATCCTTACATACCCAGATCACTGTCTGTCTGCAGCTTACAGGCCAGTAGTGTAGAAAAAAAGTGCACAGAGGGTATAATTTTGACCACTGCTTTTGCGGACCTGGTGAACCTCCCCTTTTTACACAAAATCTTGGAATGATACAATCACAGTAACTTGTTTCCCCTGTTCATTATATAATGGTTGCATGATATAACCTGAAATTTCATCTATGTTTTCTTGTATCTGTAAGTGGCTCAGTAATTGTGGCATCTAGGTTGTTGAGTGTTGTTGTTATATATATGTATTCACAGAATAATTGCTAAAAAAAACAACTTTCCTCTAATTTACACTAATGAGAATACATTTTTTAGAAACTGAGAAGGCTATTTATCAAAGACAAAAACCATTGCTTGTCATTGCCAGTGGGAAGCTATTAGCATGTATTCTTTTTTGGCTTTCTGGCATACATTATTTTAAGTGTGACTTACTGAAAACAGGATAATGAGACAAAGGTCTGAATAAATAGGCAATTCTAAGTCAAATGTGTGTTTCTAAGAAAGAACAATTTACAAAATAAGACTCCTAATAGCCAAGTGTTACAAAAACAATCATCTCCAGAGCTAAATTTATTTTAATTATAAAGTAAGGTTTTTTAGAGGCCTTTGTATCAGTCATAAGAAAATCAAATCAATCAAAATCAAAAAAGATGTGCATTTTCTGTACTTTAAAACATTGGTAATGAGAAAGAGTTTTTAAAATCCCTGGAAAAATCATGTATCCCTAAATGATATATGGAAGTATGTTACTAAAAATAATTTTGAATTAAAACATTAGCTTTACCTAAAATTATCAGCATTTGTACATCCACCTGTCCTTGTTACTCTCACATCATTACATCATGTCATCTCTTCATAAAATGCACCAGAAGCTGCTTTATTTCCAGTGGCTCACATCAAATTTCCAGGCTAACATCTACTTGGTTGAAACACTATGGGTGGTGTTTGTTTTAGCGCCACATTGTATATATACATTTAATCTGAGAGGTTGTTAGGTAGACAGCTTTTAGGCATACATACTTGGAACATTTTTGCCTTCAGGGTCTAGTATTCTGCAGTTCTTTGACAGTAACGGAATATCATATTTCCTGTATCCCTGGTATTCTAACTAAAATTCTTATGTAAAGGGTACTAGGGTTTATGTATATAAATTAGAGAAAAAGAAGAAGAAGGGGGTTTTTGTTTGGCTAGAAAGTCATATATTTATAATTTTGTATTCAAAAAGACAATCTTCATACATAATTACATGGTTTCTTTATAATTACATTCATGGCCCATTAAACCATCATGGGGTTCGGATGTCATTTCTATACATAAAATAGTTGCATAGAAAGTATTTGACTGTGTCTGCTTACTAAAGTTCTTATATCCGACACGTTTTGCTTTGCTTGGCTTCCTCAGGGGTAATGCTTATGGAACACGGTTGTTGTGTAGAGGCTTCTCATAGGGCCATATAGAATTGGTATGTCTCTTAGGCTGTGCTTATTGAGTAGTAATACAATACGATATATGTAGTTTAGAATAGTACTTGATTAATTCCTGGTGGTAGTGGAATGACGACTGGGCCTCTTTGGAGGAATTCTGTGTGAAACACAGGTAGGTATGATGATAGTGAATTGATAGTTTCCTCTGTATAATGAACTACCCTTTTTACAGGCGGTCACAGGAAAGGTGTCCCAGAGACAATCTGGGACATAGAGCTCTCAAGCAGTCAGGGCAACACAGGGCAACATTTTTTTTGCCAAGAAAGGTAACTACTTTTAAAACTGTGTATTTATTTATTGAAATTAGCCTGTTAACCTAACTTTATATCAACATGTGATAATTGATTGAATTACCAATAAACATTTAACATTACAACCTGCAACCAATGAACTGCTCATCCTGTCTAAAAAAAATACTGTAGTTGTGATACATTTAAAAAATCCAATATTCATTTGAGGTTCATGTCATCCATTGTAGTCATGTTTTCAGGTCATGTGTGTGTAACAGTGGGGTGGGACTTCACTGTCCTGCATTATGGTTTTGTGATAGACAATCCTCTTCTATAAGAAATACCAGGAAGAGAACTCCACTCTCGGACTGTGGGAGTCAGGGTAATTTAGGATAAACAAGGATATTGGCAACCACTGAGATTTAGCACATAAGGCAGTCAACTGCACAAAACAAATGCCAGGATAAAAATAGAGCCACCCAGCCAGAGGCTCAATCTCTTAAGTGAGTCTAAAGGCAAAATTTTCATGTTTGACTGGAGTGTACCTGTAAGTAAAATCTCCCAGTTCTGCCAAGCATAATGGTTTGAATGGATGCTCTGCCTAGAATATACATCTGGTGGTGCTGCTGAAGTAAGATATGACCTTATCAGGATAAAGCATATGTGTGTATGAGCTGTCAGAAGCTTACCCAGAAAATCAGGATGATTCAACAACCAAACAGCTGGATCACACCACAAATCACAATGCTTCCGTTTTACAGAGAAAACAGAGCCTATCCGGAAAAAAATAACACCATTATTGATTCGCATGAAATATCTTCCCAAGTACTTTTTCTTTTCCTACGTAATAGAAATGTTAACGTTTTATAAACACAGAAGCATAAATGTAAATTTGCAGATGAGTACGCAGCCCACAATAAACATTTTTCTAAAAGCCCACACCTTTGATACATTTACTTCTAGTACTAGCAGCAATAATCTTTTCCATTCCCAGCCACCCAAAGCATGTTATTAAAACCATCCATCAATGAAATTTGTATTTTTATTTTCTGTTTTTACACTAGTAGCCCCCCAGACTCGAAAACACTGCATATACATTTTCCAAAATAACAAAATTTCAGCCTGAAGGCACTCATTTCATCAGAGCAGCTTTTCTAGGCTTGTTTTTGCCAACAAGGTGGATGAGACTATTTCAGTTCTAGGAAAAAAGTCTAAGTGTACTTGTGTTTTGTAAAAGGCACCAGTTCCTGCAGGGGATGTTTTTTTAATACAGTTTTCTCCAGTAGATTAAATGTATTTCCTACTATATTACCCAGAGTAACAACTGACACATTACGAGGAAGGAAGTAATAGCACCATGCAACAATTCCTTAGCTGCATGTTTCACAGAAATGAACATGTTCTAGAGAGTGACAAATGGGAACAATATTATATTTTGACACTTTTTTTTCCAAAAGGTCAGAAGTATCACTTGAAGAATAGCCTTTAAATATTGTTATACAACTTGTTCATTCTTATGGAAGAATAATGTGTTTTCTGCCTATTAGCACTGATTTGATATGAACTCATGGTGACACTTTTCATTATTGTTCTATTGTGACTTATATTCATAATGTCTAAATGTATAACCAAGAAAAGAGACTGCTAGAAATGTAATTAAACAGATTACTCTATTATGTTGTAATGTGCTTTAACATAATCTGTATATAAATGTGTATAAATGAACAAAACAAAAACATGCCTAAAACAGAGCTAAAGATAAAAATGCAAAAATTACAAGCATGTGGATTCTTTATTGCAGAAGAGATCCAGCATACCTGGAATGCATCTGGTCCAGCATTAAAATATTTGACAACTAATAGCAAGTGCTTTATACGAAATCCATTCCTGATTTGCTGAATCACTGGGTTCTCTCATAGTAGTCTATCTTCTCCAGTCTTGGAGAGTTTTAATAACACCCAACTACATCTGGTTTACTGCTTAGATAAAAGAAAATATTTTAGTAAATTCCCAATATAAAAAATACCCCCACATTTTAGCCCCCATATTTGTAGAATATAAACATGTAAAAATGCAATCCTTATACTACTACAGGTAGTCTCCGGGTTACATACGAGATAGGAACTAGTAAGAACGGGTACATTTTAATATATCCAATGAGGACAGATGTTTGTCTCAACATATTATTAGATAGCATGGTGTCAGTTACTGTGTAAAATCCTCACTGTGAGGTAATCAAAAACAAGGCAAAAAAAAAGAACATTTATGGAGCCTGGACATTCATTAAACTGCTGGAGCAAGCTGTGCTTTGATACGCAAAAAGAAACAACTGCAGAGTTTGTCTTGGTCAATAAAGAGTTACAAGAGGTTGCAGAAGAGCTCAGTTCTTAAGATCACCCACAACCTCAGCTGTGTTTAGCAAAAGATTTCTTCTGCAAGACATGCAAACCTCCCCCCTGCCCCCCATCAAGCCTTTGTCATGCACACGAGCGAGCAGGGAAGCCCCGTTCGTATCAGGAGTCATCCATATGTTGGATGTCCTTAACTCGGGGACTACCTGTATATTATATGCAACCAAATATCTTTAAATAGTTTCAGCTCTAGTTTCAGATAGTTCCTTATCTGCTGAATTGAACTCATAGTTATTAGCAAACTTCCATCTCCCAGCTTCCAGTTCCACAAAGCATTTAGTAGTACGATCATAGAGTCACTGGTTGATGACATAAATAAATACGGAGCTCAGGAAAGCAGTAAAATCTTGATAATAATTCTGATCCTTTCCCACTAACCATACTCATAGGAACCTAACAGACTTGTCCAGGAACCTACCAATGTAAACATGCTCTGTGTCTAAAGGTGTAAGATCCTGCACCTACAATGTAATATCATAACAAGCAAAAAAAAAAAAGAATTGTCCATGTTTTAGGAAGCAGTTGATGTACAATAAAACTTTTCAGGAGGTTATGGTAGCAGTAGTAGAAGACTACTTCTGCAGGGAGGTTTACCATCCCTGAAACATTTGGTTACCTTGTTTGATTAAAACAAGGATAGTTTATTCAGTAAATTATGTATTTTTACCATGCTGTATTCTTGCATAGGAAGTATTGGTATCTATAAAGGCATCTATAAAATCATGGACAAGCAAAGATTTTCTCGAAATTGTATTGACACTAATTTGTCTATGTAGGAGCAGTATATATTAAAGCAGTGAAGATAATATTCAAAAAACATTCTCTGCAGGCAAAAAAACAACCCGTCTTTGACATTTATTGATAATGTTGTTTATTCATTACAGAATTTCAAATGAACATTCTCCAAAGCTCCAGATCCGTAGTCACAGTTACTTGAGAGCAGTGAGTGAAGTTTCCATTAACAGGAGCATGGACAGCCTAGACCCATCCACCCTTCTTACATCTCCTAAATTCCGCTCTAGAAATGAGAGCTACATGAGAGCCATGAGCACAATCAGTCAGGTGAGTTGTTCCACTGTTTTTGTTCCCTTGCTCTGACTATGTCTATTTACATATCTTAAACAAAATTAAAGGCACTTAAACATGAGTGTTCTTGATACTGATATGAATGTTTTGTATACCTTTTATTTTTGCAGGTTAGTGAAATGGAAGTCAATGGTCAGTTTGAATCTGTCTGTGAATCTGTATTCAGTGAACTAGAATCCCAGGCAGTAGAGGCTCTGGATCTTCCAATGCCGGGTTGCTTTCGAATGAGAAGCCACAGCTATGTTCGAGCAATTGAGAAAGGATGTTCTCAAGACGATGACAGTATAATTCTTAGACCATCATCACCTCCACGCACAACCACTACAGTAAGGACAATCCAGAGCAGCACTGGTTAGTAGAGTTTTATTTCATTTATTATAAAATACTGAAGAACTCACACTGTCTGGACCCAAACTGACCACTGAGCTCAGAATTAAAGTTTGCAAGTTTTAAACTTTTAGAGTGTATCTGTTATATAAAGAAAAAATAGCCAACAATAAGCCATGTACCTGATAAAAAAGAAAAAAATTACTTACCTCTCCTGCTGCCTGCTCCAACTCCAACACAACAGAAATCCCTAGCTGAAGTCTTCTCAAGCCAAAAAATCTATGTGTTATGACTTTATGTGTCCCCTGCTACAATAATTGGTTACTTCCATAAATCTCCATCTCACTACTCTGTTCTGTAGTGATGTAGGGGTTGGCAAGAGAAACCACTAATTACCTTGTGACCATAGAAAATTGACACAAATGAAATTATCCACTTCAGAAGAAACTATTACTCTTATTATTATATATTATTATATTTTATATATTTTATATTTCTTATTATTTTTTATATATATTTCTTAATATTATATATTATTGTTATTATTATATATATTATGAATGATATATAAAGTACCAATATCTTCCATGGAACTGTGCGTCAGAAAATGCATAGTACAGATAATCACACAAACAATGAGAGAGATACAGATAATTTAACAGCTAACAGGTAAATATCATCTTTCTCATATATTGGTACATGGTTTATTTAGAGTTTTCAGTTATGTGACAGGGCCACTTTAAGGTGGAACTATTAATGAAATGTACCCCTAATTTATTTAGTACAACACCATTTATGTTTCAATTTTGTAAACAATAATTGCCTTTTTCTTCCTATGAAAAAAGAGTTGCATCAATGTCCTATGGCATACTTTGTTGGATGAAATATCTTAAACGCAATACTGCTTTGAAAACCAAGAAACCGTGGCTATATTAATTCAATATGTTATCCTTTTTTTAATGTAACTAGAAATCTGATTGGTCACTGCGGGCAGTTATTTTTCTTTTGTTCTTGCTGGTATCATGCAGAGAATGTAAAGCAATTTGATGTACCGTATGAGATCATTTGTCTAATGCCTGGCCAACTCACACCAGTCATTTTTTGGGTAGGCAGAAGTTATGAAAATGCGCAGTATATGTTCTGATTAGCTGAAACAATAAAACTGCTAAAATACACCAAGTATTATCATTGGTATTACAAAGACACAAGGGAGGCAAAGGATCTGATGCTAATGGCTTAGTTCCAAATACCACAGCAAACCTTCAGAGTCCATACCACAATGATTTACAGTTGTCAATGCAATGGGACCTACACAAAATTAGGCAGATGTTTTAATGTTTTGGCTGATCAGTGTGTAGAATTAAAAAACATTGCCTTACTTGCTGTAATGAATTTGGATTAAAAAAACTTGAACTGCGCCCTTTGGACAGTAGTGCATATGGTGAATATTAAGGAGGGAATTTCTGATTTCTCTACACACTTATCATGGATTATTAAATAGTTCTGCTGACCACCTTTAGAATTATGAACATAATTGGTATGCATTTTTGAATCTCAGTGGAACTAATAGACGATTCCTGTTAAAATTGTTGTTGGCTTGCTTGCAGATCCTGTTCTTTGAATCTTGGCTAACTATTACCTGTGCATTTTTTGGATTTGATTAGATAACGTTTTTCCAGTGTTCTGAAAGATATCTCTGTAAGAGATCATTTTGATGTCAGTATGTGTATGATGAAGAGCAATTATCATATGTGTTGTTTTGTCTGACATCTGGTAATGTCTTATAAAATTTAATTGAGGTCCCATAGATGTTCATTTGTATTGCTGTACATGTATAATACAAACTATTAACAAAAGCTTGAATGCTAAACATAGCAATCGTTTATTATTTTTGCAAAAATAACTTTAACATGTATACAAGATTGATGTTAAAAGAGAACCCTTAGGTCCTATTAGTTATGATATCTTTCATGTAATAATCTGAGTTTAAAAATCAGCAATATTAGGTTGATAGCATTCTTTGTTTTATATATATGTCAATATATATGTACCTCCCTCTATTTGATTTCATTTTTGTAATTATTTTGTCCTTTAAGAAAATGTTTTCTTCCTTTCAGTGGAAGAAATGTTTATGAATTATCCATAATTAATGAGAGTCTGAATCAGGAAATTCTCTCATTTGCATTCCCTTAATCATAAAATGATGAAGGCGAGGGCATGCCATGCCAGAAACATTCATCGTGGAGTTTAAAACAGATGTTGTTTTGGAATGCACACATTCTGGTAGAGGGTATGAATGATGCTCCCAATTCTTAGAATAGCTTATCATTATATAATAGCGGGAGACGTGCTCAGTGCTCCTATTAGTCTAAATCTTTTCTATAGACAGGGTTTTTGTGCAGAACATTTAGACTGCTGTAGAAAAATGCAAATATAGTAAAAAGCCAAATCTAGCATTGATCAAACAATAAGATGATTTAGAGTTGTTTAAAAACAACCACCTTAAAACAAAATTGGCCTTGATTGCTCATGTTATCAATTTCTTGCCAATTCAGAAACCAAGTTTAAGCTACAATTTAGGATAGAAAGCATAGAAGCAAAATTGACAATTCTAACAGCAATCAAGTTCATAAATGAACACAAACAATGTATAGAAGCAAAGTGGTGGATAGAATGCCTGTAGTAGTAGAAGTGGGAAGTAGAATAGCTATAGAATAGTAGACTAGAATACTAGAATAGTCAAGCATTGAATTGCATTGCATTGTCAAGCTTGAATTTGTGAAGTTAATTTCCAAAGATAATACTTATAATTTTTGGTAATCATCATAAACTGCTTTGGGAATTTGACTTTTTGTTCTCTTTATGGTTGGGTTTTTAACAAAGGCATCAATATGTCAAATGTGAAGGCGATGGGAATATACAAAATTTGTTTTAAAATGTGGTTTATGGTGTATTAGATTTGACTGGATTAGGGAACGCTTGAGTCTAGGGAGGTAACAGTGTGTGATAATTATAAGGATTGATTGTGTTTGGTATAGAGGTGCAAGAATAAAAAAACTTTAGGAGGTGATTTTGCATGCAGAATAGCTCCTTATTAATAGCAAGGTTTCGGCAGCTGGTTGTTGAAAGAACCAAACTGTTGTGAAAAAAGATAGAAAAGGCTGCCAGTACTCCATGGATTTGTCTAAAGCCCTACCAAATCACAATACCTCTCCTCACCTTTTCATTTTCATTTAAAGAATCAGCCCTGGGTTAAGGGGCGCGAGGTATTCAGTGCAATACACAGGAAAAATATACTGCATACCATGGATCATGTTGAAATGTCTCAATGTTTTATATAAAGGATCACACCATAGTACTATGTTTGGAACACAAATTTCCATGTTTCCATTGTTTTGGTCAGAAATTAGTTGAGCACATTTCACACTGCAAATTAGTATTTTTTAGGGAAAGATATCTGTATATCTATGTATTTATCCAATACATAGCTAGATTCAAATCTGGTTTTAATGTGAATATATTATACACAAACATTTTGTAAAAAAAAAAACAATTGAAGCTAAGAATGTTCAGTTTTTTACATATATATTACAGTAAGCATAAATGCACAATTTAGTCTTAAAAAAATAATTTTATCTTTGTTTTTATTAATCCAAAATTAACCTCTAATTTTCACATGTTGCGATGGTAAAGAAAAATAACTTTGTTACCTATTGCTTTGTTTTATTAATTAGATTACATATTAATTACAGAACTTACTTGATGCTTATAGCTTATACCAAGTATTTGTGTTAGGGTTAGCATTAAGGTATGGGTTATGGCTGTGATCTATGTTTGTTATCCACTATAAAATTTCATGTTCTCCTCTATCGCCATTTATGCACAGGAACAGGTCCAGCATGGACTATATAAAGCCTTTTTCACCCCTTGCTATGACCAAAACCCACTTTGTTTCACCTTCTTTTATATCTCATTTACATTTTTCTGAATGGTGAAATTCTCCTCACTTAATAAAAAATTGTATTTGCTCACCACAAGAATACACAAGTACGGTTGAATTCACATGAGGGAATTTTTTTGTCTGTCTGTTTTGTAATTCTACGCTGAATGTTCAGTGGACAAGGTACTCATGGTAGTGAGCATGACATATTCTGCTAACTATTCTCTCCTAATGTTGGCAATCTCCCTATTAGTGCATATATATGTGCATTGCAGCAACAGACTGCCCTCTCCTAGTGTACTGCATTAGTTGCATTTACAAATACTATAACAGTTCTTACTGAATATTTAGCTGCATGAATATGTGATTTTTATATCTGCCTGGTGTTTAGCTATAACTGAACTTACTTACATTATATGCATTTGGATTTACAGTTATTACAACCATTATTGGGATCAGGGATGATTTCGTTCCCAGCTACATTGGCAACAGCCTGGATTTGGTGTATATGTTTTAGATATATTGCTAATATTTTAGGTAAAAAAGCAAAATAAGTAGAATTTCCACTGGCAAGTTGAACAGGATGTCACAGTGACCTAAAATTTCACAATTCTGTTTAATGTTCTTGGAATGGAATCGGGCATCAGTTAATGGCTTCACTTTTATTGTTGTGTGGGTGTGATTGGATTCCTTAAAAGTGTTTTGCTGTAATTGAAAATCATACCCTCAATTTTTTCTGGTAATATGTGATAGACAATGAACTCGTATGAGGTTGTGATAACCTTTAAAGCTATTTAGGCTTTCTAGACTAATGTTTCATGTAATCAGTAATACATATAAATTGATTAGAATAATATTTTACATGCCAAGGGTTATGATTAAAACTCTTATGGCTATCATTTCCTTTTGTGAAAAGTCTTTTATTGGAGTGAAAAAAGAAAACGGTGAATCTGAAAGAGGTACAGACATCTTTACTAAAAATTAAACGAAGAATAATCTTTGTTGTATCCATTAGGCACATTTAGAAATAGTCCACATCTCCAACTGTGTGATTTGAACCTTAAAAAAAAATACCTAAAACACCAAAATGGCAATAATTTATTGATATGTATATATGAAATCTGATCAAGGTTGTTCTCATTTTCTACTATATTCCAGTAGATACCTGGCTGAGCTTCTACTTCTAGGATTTTCATACCCTGGGATTTTTCTTTTTTTTATATTATTTGCCATTCACTGTTGAAATATTCTGAAATGCTATCATGAGCATAATTATTAGTTAGAGTTCCAAATTTAATAAATGTATGGGGGATTTTTACACTTTTTCTGCCAATGAGACACAGTGGGAAGTGAATAGAAATCTCTTTAAAGTGAGGCGAAATCAAAGACAAAGTTTTGGGTCAAGATGCAAGGTGTAACCATTTGTGGCATCATTTTACAAGGGTCTTGATTCTCAGATCATGAGCCTTGGTTTTTGGACCCAAGGAAGGACTTGTTGCCTAATCTGTTTGCCCATAAACCATGGACTAAGGCTGGGGACACTAAAGTAACTCTTGAACCTGTTGGCCTTGTGTTATAGTTAGTCACCTAGTGCAGACTCCACAGGAACTTCTGCTACTTCAGTCAGCTATGAATATTGATAATGAATATGTCCTGTGCCACTATCATGTTTGTTGTTTTTTCCATCTCCTGAGATGACCTATGTATCCAATTCTGCACTGTGCATGTGCAAGATCAGAAGCCACATCATCATTGGGTGGTGCAAAAAAGCATGAAACCCATCACGTGATGTTGCTATGTGCATGCTTAAGGTCAGTTTTAGGGTATTTTGATTTATTAAGATGCAGGGTTTACCTTCAATGACTGACATTGTGATGAAAAAGAGGGAAGAGAGGAACCTAGAAGAAAAAATACTTTAAAGCTTGGTAAAAAAGTAGAAAGATCAGTTTATGAGTCAGGCAAGGTACAAGCCTTTCTCTCTGTACATCAGAACAAAAATCTCTTCACAGTGGCAGAGCTAAGTGTAGCACATGTCCAGTGGGCTCAGGCTGCAGATAATAGTAAAAGTAAGTCAGTTTAATCATTCCAGGTACTTACTTTTAAACAGGATTTTGTTCTTTAAGTATTAAGTCTGCTTGAAGTGGTTGGAATTCCATAGGAGTGATCCTCTCAGTGATCCTGTGTCTTCTTTACCCTGTAAAAAGACCAGCGGACATCTTTTTAGGGGCAGAAAATGTGCCGTATGGTCCAACTGGTTGGTTAAACCGTAAGAGGGAAAGACCATACATATATCACCTTACACCAGAGGGATGTGTTTCTTATGCTGGAGTAACAGAAGATACAAAAATTAACAAGTGGGAGTTGGCCTTTTAGGTTCTTACTGCTAGGATACCCAGAAAGATATTTGGGGCATATGACCTCCTAATTTCAGGCGTAGCAATAAACCTGCTGGCTATGAGTTTATGCAGCAGGGAAATATACGCTAAAAGGGGGAGCAATTTGCTAAAGCAAAGCATTAGCTTCTGTTTTATTCAGGTAACATATGGAAAATAGAAATAGGCCAGTAAAGTTCTGCATACATATAATTTAATCAGTGAATTACAACTTTTGAAGGTTAGGACAGTAAAAATATTAGACTTTTACAGACTTGATCCTGAGATGTTTGAACTTATATTTCAACATGACATGACACATTTGTTTAATTAATATCACTCACAGTGATCAAGGCTGTCGGTGAAACTGAACTATCTCTGAACAACAGCAATATTGTGCATATACTTTGTGACTTCACCTCAAGAGACATTAGGAGCTTCCGCAACAGAAGAAATCTTCCAGTCATTTCCTTTGAAAACTTTAGATCAAAGATCTGCACACTTTTGCAAAATTTTATTTTATACATCAAGTTTTTGCTTCAATGTATTTCACGTAAAAAAAAGTAATAATGCCATAATCAGGTATTCTACCACACCCTGTTTCAAATAAAGTCTATTTACTAGATTCAAGCAAATATCCTTATTCTGTCAGTTTCATACCCAACTCACAATCTGCTTTATGGCATGAAATATAGTTCTTTTTTTTGTGACAAGATAGAGAATGGTGGTTTATAAATTATTCACCAAGTTTTGTTGAAAATGTTAATGTCTTCACATGCAGTGAAAAATGACTTAGGTTGACAATGTCTTGTTCGAAGTGACATATTGGTGTCCTCTCATGGAGTAGAACAAATCTGGCATGTTTACAAAAAGTATTGACTAAATGGTGCAAAAGGGGTGGCTTCATCCATGATGTCCTGATATATTTTTATCACCTTTTATTTTATTCCTGCACTGCCACTGTGTCACCAAGTTGCAAATTCCCTTTCCAAGGCCTTTAGTTAGTACATCCATAGGGCTTCAGGTATGCTAGTGCAGTGATTTTCAACCACTGTGCCGCGGCACACTAGTGTGCCATGAGAGATCTTTAGGTGTACCGTGGGAAATTATCTAATTACCATTGTCGAGTGTCTGTGCTGTAGTGACTGGCAGAGTAATGTAATACTCTTCCATGTCAGTGGGTGGCAGTAGGTAACAGTTTTCTTGTTTATTCTTAGAGACAAAGGAATTAGCTACAGAGTGTCATTTTGTAACATTTTTGATTTGTGGTGTGCCGCAGGATTTTTTCAATGTAAAAAAATGTGCTGTGGCTCAAAAAAAGTTGAAAAACACTGTGCTAGTGCAATGGAGTATCCTGCTGTAAAGACTGCCATTGTCAAGACCAATGAGTTTCTGAATCCTCAATTTCAACAACATAAAAACATAAGGGCTGCATACGTCTTTAAGGGAATGTATAGTACAAATATTTTTACCATGCTAGGAGCTCTGTAAGGTAAATATGACATTTTGCATATACATATTTTATATGTTTATATGCTTATATTCAGCCAGCATGTGAATCTTTACACTACTTTCCATATGTGTTTTAACTTCTCCTTACATTTTGTTATATAAATCCTGTTGTTTACAGGGCTTAGTAGTTCAAGCTAAAATTTACATACAGAAGAGTGTAAGGCAGTGTGCCTCATATCCATGTTCTTCCATACAGCCCTATACAAACTTCATAAGGAAACAACTTCTGCTGTAGTGTCTTAGGAAAACCTGTAGATACTGTACTCCCTATTCCAAAACAAAGGTTGTATGTGTAGATACAAAACATTTTGAAATTTGTAAATTTAAAATAAATTTACTGATTCTTGATTATTACAGTTACTCTTTCACACGCACCCTTGTTGCAATGATTCACAATCTCCAGGTGTTCATTTGGTATTAATCAGTATTGGTAATTATTATTGGTCCCAGTCATTCAGAAGGAAGATATTGACATTGATTGACATTAAGATTTTGATATCATCCTTCAAGCTTACAACTGCAGTCATTGGCTATTGTTTTTATGAAGCTATAATTCACAGGAAGCATGAGAAGTACAATCTGAGTGAAAAGGCTGTAATTCCTCTAAGTATCATTCTCAACATTTAGATCCAGCAATTACAATCATGTAAAAATTATTTCAAATGTAAGGTCAGATATAATGTGTTGACACTATAGTTGTAACAGAAAAGCAAGGCAGCATTTTCAGGATTGGTGGTTTGCTGAGTATTTCTTTTCATCTGTAGTTGCTGTTTTGAAATGTTTATGAGAGACATAAAAAAAGTTCTAGCCAGTATTTAGGATGTACCACTTAGAATATTGAAAATATCAGTCATATTATAAATGGCATCATGCTTTTAAAGTCCAGCCAGCTCACACACACCGTGTTTTATTTCTCAGATTTTTTTTTTTAATATTTTATGTAGATATGTAACTATTTTCCTAGAAATATTCAATTGAGTGTCTGCTAACAAACTTTTTCTGCTGAGTGAAACGACCTCTATTTATCTTTGGAATAATAACAAGCTCTCCTTTTAGCTTCCTGTCTCTCTTGCCTGTTGGTGCAGTTGTAAACTCAACACTCTCGAGAAAAAGTGATGTGCACATGCTGTCAACACAGAAAATAAGCAATAGAATATTTTAGCAAGAAGCACCTCAAGATACCTAGTTTACCGCAGTGATGACACTCGCATCAACATATTAACTATACACTGACATTGTCTTTAGACATCTTTTGTCACTTTCATATACATAATTTTCTGGAACATCTGGAAGATATGCCCCAGGTAGAGTCAGGTAACTGACATGTTATTTGGGGGATTTTATATATCTCTACAAGACTAATACAACATGCTGAGGAAATGAGAAATTCAAGAACGATATTCTGTGTTAATTTGATTTGCTTGCTTTTCACACCCACTGTATGCATGAATAAACAAATGATTAAAGTTATCCTAGAGAATTTGGGAAATGCTTGTTGAGAAATATAATTAATTTGTCCAAGGTGATCCAGGTCATATATTAAGTCATTTTTTATATTGAGTCATATCTATCTATCTAGATCTTAGCAATTGGATCTTAGCAATTCTTCAAAAAATTGGGCATCATTGGGTAAATACACAACATACTATTAATGGCAATGAAACATACTTGTTCTGTCCCTCAGGTTCCTTTTAAAACATACATATTTAGAGCGCTCGTACACCAGGTGTTGACAGTTAAAATCCATTTTAAAAAGTGTTTTTTAATATTACTAATATACTTAGCTCTATAACTGCCCTAAGGCCATAAATTGAAATGTGAAAGGCAAGTAAATGTACCCTATAGATAGTAGATGATTATTGTAGTTATGATACCCATGTACCAACAGGCCGACACAGATATCCTGATCTTGAGGAACAAAACAAGCAACTTTGGTTAAAAATTTTGCCATCTGGATCAGTGTTTCTTGACCTTTTTTTAACATGGAGGAACCCCTTGAAATAACTTTCAGTACTTCTAGGACACCTAGCAATAATTCCTATATCCCCATCCCACAGTATATTAATGTGGAGGACAGTAGGAAGAATGCCTCTTGCACTGCTGGCTATTATGAACGCTTATTGCTTAAGGAACCTCTAGCAACCTCTGGAGAAACCCTGGTTGAGCAACACTCAAACTGACAGTGTTTGTAAGAAGGACTCCTCCCAACCCATTGGTACATCTAGTGTTCTTCTACCACACCTACCTCCACTGATGTTAAATTCTTTATGCTTCTACATATTGGAAAGTATGAAACCTTCCCCCTTTTACAAGTGTTAGGATCTAGCAGCTAATAATGAAATCTGAATGCTGGTATATGATACTGACATACCAGCACTTTTCAACACCAACACTAGTAAGCACTCAGCTGTTTTTGGGAGGTTACTGAAGAGTGCGGTCACAATACAGGGGCTGCCATCCACCTACAATTTTTTCTCCCACCCGGCTTGAAAAAGTTTCTGGGTTGAACACTGCTAGTGGTATGAAGTAGGGGTTTACTGGCACTATTACTTGTCCTGAATGGCCAGCTGTTTCTGCACTATACGCCACTGACCAGAGGTGCATAAAGAAATATTTGCATGGCTACATCTCCGGAAATAATTCTCTAATATTTGGGTTTCTAATGAAAGTAAGCACCATTTTTTTAAATGTGAATGCCTTCTGCTGTGCTTTACCATAAAGTACCTTAAATTATCCAGAATCAACTGTAATGCCCTTTATTATTGTAAGGCACCTTGTTCATATTGTTAGATGTGTTTACATAAATTTGACTGAATACAAAAATAATTCAGAAGATTGTATTTATTCCAGGATTTATTGCTTCCTATGCACTCATTATAGAGTGCATGTGAGGTAACCATGCTTTGTATTGGTGTGTTTAATTATAAAAAAAAGTGTTTTTCCTGTCTAAGCACTCTCAGATCCTCTTCAATATTCTCCACTTACATTGTGCATTTCAAAGCCTAATGGTGTGATATGTTGTGTCCCATAACCTTTAATACAGATGGTATATTGTGCCTCCTAAAAATAATTGCAGGTCTTGAAATAAGCACAGCTGTACAATTTGATAGTTTATGTAACAGAAATAACACAGTCCTATTCTTTATGGTTAAGAGTAGAGACATCATTGTTTAATGCCGGGATCTGACTGAATAGAATAGCTTGTGGAAGAAGAATAGTTTTTTTTTTACTTTGAATCAACAAAGAATATTTGTTGGATTCCTGACATTTTAAATGAATGAACGTCACTCTAATTCACTCCAAAGCCCTTAATGGCTACCCCAGTGCAAAGAGCAGAGATGTACGGTTACCTGTAGTGGCCAGTTAGGTGTCAGCCCTCGGGTGTTTAGGTAGGCCACTGAAAGAAGCCCTGGACTGATTACTATAGGATACTAAAATTTGAATTTGTCAACAATAGAAATAATGGAGCTTCATAGCCTTGATTGCCTAGGGTTTTGTAAATAATTTCTATCTGGGTACCAGAAGTAAAATCTCTCCCATGTGTTCCTGCATCATGTTCTTAATGTATAAGTTCTTCATCATTCAATTATTTTCTTATACTTTTGCTTTGATTTATTTCATATATTAGTATACAGATGGCACCGTATTTCTGTTGAGTAAAACTCAGCCGACATCAAAGAAGTAGATATTTACTACTTTGTACTAAAATTGCCATAGTTTTACTTTCCTAATATATCAGTTGGCACCAGAGTTAGATCCAGCGTTCTCTGTAATGTAATAAACAATGTCAGACAAGTCTATTCTAATACATGAGGAAGCTTTGCCAGAACGGTGGTTGATAAATAAAAATTTCATCGATTAGATGTTGGAGTCAATGGACCTGATTTATGAAAGCTCTCCAAGGTTGGAAAGGATACACTTTCATCAGTGAAGTTGGATGATCCAGCAAACCTGGAATGGATCTAGTCCAGGATTGAAAACGTTTGCTAACAAATAGCAAAAGACTTTTAAGAAATCCACTCCAGAATTGTTGGATCACCCAGCTTCACTAATGAAAGTGTATCCGCTCCAGCCTCGGGGAGCTTTAATAAATCAGGCTCAATAACTCACATCAAATTCACCACAGCAAACAGTGCAATGTTTTAGGACAACACAGGGTCTCTTTATCAGGGCAAACCCCATGCCATCAAATATATTAAAAAAGTTTCTACTATCAATACCAGTTATATGGTGGTCACTTGTTGAGGATAATTGTTCATTTGCGCAGTGATTAGCTGTCTGCATTACATTTTTAGTTAAACAACCTAATTTACAGAGAAAGGTAGGATCTATTGGGTTTTAAATGATTTGTATGTATTATTGTATATTATACTTCTTTATGATGTTTTCATGGAGTAGTTGTGTTCTAAGGCTGTTCACTTGTGTTTCTTCTTTGCCTGAACTCCAAACATATTAAAAGCTTGTGTAGACAGGCAAATGACGCATGCTTTAAGGTGCAATTAACTTTAATTCAAGATCAGGTTAAGATGTTTCTAAGATGCTTCTAAGTTCCTTCACAGGTGCTTCTGACCTTCTTCTAACCTCTTTTTGAACATCATTAGGCTGCCTTTTCATTTATAATGATTTATATCAGAAAAGCTAGTGACACAAGCAAATGTCTGTGTATGATATACAGCACACCATGTTGCATTATGAAGGCAAAGTACTGAAGAAAAGGAGTCAGTGTGACACCTAAGTAAAATAAACTTCTCAGGGGCAGACTCCATGTTTCTTCTTGGAAAAAAAAAATCCTTCATTTAATGAAAGCTTTTGAATCAATTTAAATTTAAGATTTGATTTGCAGTAGTTTTACATGTATATACTTATTATATATACAACCACTACCCTTGCTGAACTGATTACAAGATAACAAATGTAAACATTTATGTGTAAGTAAATGTAAAAACCCTGAGCCCTCTCTGGACAAAGTTGGATGTTTAAAAAGAAAATGTTCTTCATTGTTTCATTGTTTTAATTCATCACCTGGTGACTGTATCTGTTCCATCAGTCTAAGTTGGCTAGAAGATATAAAAATAAATATTAAATAAAGTACATTACCTCTGCTGCATTGTGATTCATAAAGCACAGTAAATTTATATAGTAGGCAAATGTGCCCCTGTGTTCAGTTATCTTATACATTTAACTGGAAAAAAACATACATTAAGAAGAATGAATTCTTTATTACACTAACATATCCTCGCCACAACAGATCAATAAAAATGCTCATAGCCCTTTTTAGGCTATTAATTATACCACAATATGTGGTATGTATGTGCATGGTGTTTTGTTATCTACTGTGCTGTGCATGGGGGTGTCATAGGCACTGCAAATTAGCACTAATGATGCAGATGCATTGCTGTGGATTGTGGGACAATGTGTTTTCAGTGGTGATATCCCATACTTTTTGCCACTGTACTATGTGATTTTACAGTACACCTGCCATGAAATAAATAGGGGGGTGCCTTTGCTGGGCTTCCTCTAAAAATGCCAATGGGGCTGGTTTTAATACTTTTCACTGACACAACCAGAACAAACATTCAGAAAATGGGTGTCACAGAAAAGCGGAAAAAAAACATATCTTTACTGGGTTTTCCTAGGTTAGTGATAGTCATAAAGTATTGATATGACCATTTCCATTCTTTATTCCTCCTCCTATTGTATTCCCCATCTCCTCCTCTTAGATTGTGAGCTCTTCTGGACAGGGTTCTCTCCTCCTTCCTGGGTCTTTGTTTGTATCTGTCTGTCATTTGCAACCCCTATTTAACGTACTGCTCATGCATGTTGGTGCTATATAAATATGGTTTATTAATAATAATATGACCACCTGCACAACTCATGACAGGTTTCCTTTTATTAAAAATGTGATTTTTTTTCCCTCTGAACCTTTTTATAGAAAAAATAATATTATAACGTTGCAAGAAGCTTTCTGTCTTTTGCACTGATCTGTCACAATTGCAACTGTTGCTATGAAACCCAACATCAAAAATAGTAATGTTCCTGTGATCTCCGAAGGTAGAATGCTAATGCTGTGCTGTTCTTTGCAAGCAATATGCCCTGCATATAAAACAAGCTTTTAACAATTAAACTCAAGCAAACAAATCTTCAAAAGAATATTGATTTACAGTGCGGCAATGGTAGGGAGTGGAAATCTTTTGCCCCTACTTTTTAGCTTCAGTCTGCAGCTGTCTAATTATTTTTCACAGAAAGCAGGCCTGAAGGTATCGTGGGAGAGCGGGCGCCCGAGAATTGCTCGGCCCTGTTTTGCTACTTGGATGCCATCAGTGAGGCTTATAGGGTGTATGGCGGGATCGCATGGCTTAGGTATGATGAACAGTTCCGCCAGAGGAAGGCGATGAGGCCAGGTATGCGATGGGATCATAAGGACATCAGCCTTTGGATGCGGCTTATGACATCAGCTAGGATGTCGCACTTGCCCTTTCTTGGAAGCGCCGGGGGTTCAGGAGTGGCGGGATCCCTGGCAGGTAAGCGAAAGGGTTTATGTTGGTTGTTCAATGAGGGCACCTGTAAGTTTGGGGCCACCTGTAGATTTAAGCACGAGTGTTCCAGCTGTGGCGGGGCACACTCGGGAGCCCGGTGTTTGGCTAAGGGGCGGGGACGCCCCAATGATTTTGCAGGAAAAAGGGATGAGCCCGGTGAAGGTGGAAAGCATGGCTCTATTTATAAGTAAGTATCCGGATCAGAATGCAGCAAGGATGTTGGCTGAAGGTTTTTCGGTTGGCTTCAGGATCCCCTGTGATATGGTAAGTATTCCCAGGGTAAGGAGGAACTTGCGTTCAGCATTACTTAATCCGGGTATTGTCACTGCAAAAC
This sequence comes from Pyxicephalus adspersus, assembly GCF_032062135.1. Taxonomy (NCBI): domain Eukaryota; kingdom Metazoa; phylum Chordata; class Amphibia; order Anura; family Pyxicephalidae; genus Pyxicephalus; species Pyxicephalus adspersus. Next base: position 46,617,249 of record NC_092862.1, on the reverse strand, counting down.
TACAAAAAGAGGTAGCGTTGGGTCGGATGGCGGGGCCTTTTGTGGAGCCGCCACTTAAAAATTTGATTGTTTCCCCTTTGGGGGTGGTGCCCAAGCGGGAACCAAATCAGTTTCGTATGATACACCATTTATCTTACCCAAAAGGTGGATCTGTTAATGATGGCATTGCGCCTGAATTGTGCAAAGTGGTGTATACTTCTTTTGATGCGGCAGTGGCGTTGGTGCGAAAGGCCGGACAGGGTTGTTTAATGGCGAAGGCGGAGGTTGAGTCCGCTTTCCGTTTGTTGCCAGTTCATCCTGACAGTTTTTGGTTGCTGGGTTGCTATTGGGAGGGGGGATTTTATGTGGACAAGTGTTTACCGATGGGCTGTTCTATTTCTTGCTCATTATTTGAATTGTTTAGCTCATTTGTTGAATGGGTGGTGCGGGAAGTGGCTGGCGCTAGGTCTATAATTCACTACTTGGATGATTTCTTTTGTGTTGGCCCAAGAGATTCTTTGGTCTGTGCCAATTTGTTGGGCACTTTGGAGCATGTGGCTGCGGGGTTTGGTGTGCCTCTTGCTGGGGAAAAAACGGTGGGTCCCACAACTGAGTTGTCTTTTCTGGGGATAACTTTGGACTCGGTTAAGATGGAGTGCAGGCTGCCTGCTGACAAATTGGGGGCTTTGAAGGTTGAAGTGGAGAGGGCTTGTTGTCTAAAGAAGATTCGTTTGCGGGAGTTACAGTCTCTTTTAGGTAAGCTGAACTTTGCATGCAGGATTATGCCCATGGGGAGGATTTTTAGTCGGAGATTGTCGGCTGCTACTGCAGGGGTACGAGGGCCTGATCATTTTATTAGAATAACACGCGTGCTGCGCAGGGATTTGGGAGTTTGGCGGCGTTTTTTGGAGCAGTACAATGGGCGGTCTTTGTGGTTGGCCGCTCCAGTGGATAATGTTTCAATGGATTTGTGGACTGACGCAGCTGGGAGCTGCGGTTACGGGGCTTATTTTGCGGGACATTGGAGCGCAGAACCATGGCCGGCGGAGTGGCGGCAGGGTGGTTTGTGCAAAAACTTGGTCTTGTTGGAATTGTTCCCCATAGTGGTCGCCTTGACATTGTGGGGCCAGTTGTTGCGGGATAGGAAAGTGTGTTTTCATTGCGACAACGTGGGCGTGGTGGAGGCAATTAATAACAACTCTGCGTCTTCTCCCCAGGTCGTGTGTCTGTTGCAGCATTTGGTTTTATTGTGTTTGCAATTGAATATTCATGTGAGGGCGGTCCATGTGCCGGGGCGAGAAAATGTAATCGCGGACTCCCTTTCTCGATTTCAGTGGGAACGTTTTCGAGAGGCTGCTCCCGGGGCGGACAAGCAAGGAACTCCTTGTCCAGAAGAAATGTGGTCGGTGATTTGGGGATCCTCTCTGAGCTGATCAAGAATTCGGTTGCAGTAGGAACTTGGAAGGCCTATATAGGGGTATGGAGAGAATGGTTTTCATTTGTGGAAGGCGAAAGGGGATTCCTGGAGTCAAAAGGTGGGGAGGAGGTGGTTTTACTGTATGTAATGAGGAATTTGGAACTAGGGGTGTCTGGCAGTGTCATGAGTAGGAAGTTGGCGGCTTTAGCCTTTTTATTTAAACTTTTTGGTTGGCAGGATGGTACAAAATGTTTTGTGGTCCGGCAAGCCATGAAGGGTTACAAGAAAAGGTGGGTTCGAGTGGACAACCGGCGGCCGGTATCTTTTGTAATGTTAGAGAAAATTTGTCGGGTCTTGGGGGAAGTGTGCTTCAGCAATTTTGAATCAGTCTTGTTTAGAGCCACGTTTGTACTAACATTTTTTGCTGCTTTAAGAATTGGTGAAGTGGTTTGCCCTAGCGGAAGTAAGGAAGGGGGTCTTCGGATGGGGGATGTGCGAATATCCGGCGAGGACTTGCGAGTGTGGATTCATAGATCCAAGACAGATCAGGTAGGAAAAGGGGCTTGTGTGGTTCTGAGGGGTCTCTCGGGGGCGGAGGTTTGTCCAGTTCGGGCAATGGTGAAGTATCTTGCAGTGCGGCCGGACAGAGGAGGCCAGCTGTTCTTGCATGAGGACGGGTCGTTTTTGACGCGTTTTCAGTTTGTGGCTGTATTCAGGAGATGTATTGCAGCAATAGGGGGGAGACCGGGGGAGTATGCGGCTCATTCTTTTAGGATTGGGGCTGCTACTGAAGCAGCCAGGTGGGGTTTGGGGCCGGATGTTGTTAAAAGGATTGGTCGTTGGGAATCCCAGCGGTTTCGTTTATACGTGAGACCGCATTTGTTGTAGGGTGAAGGGTGTGTCGTTATTTTATTACAGGGGATTGGAGTTTGTCTTGTGGGTAGTGTGGTTAGAAGTTGTGGTTTTTTCTTTTCTGTGTTACAGATTGCCCGATTTGTCTAGTATGGATTTTAGGACATTCCTTCGTTTATTGGGGCGCCAGAAGGGCGGATGTACGGCCGAACGGGCGGCAGCTGGGACTATTGAAGGAGGTGGCCCGAGTTCGGTGGATTGGGATTCCCGGTATGCGCTGGAGCCGTGTGCTTCCGGAGGTTGATCGGTTTGTCAGCCTTGATAGAGCCCCTGATATATTGGTTTTGCATGTGGGTGGGAATGATTTGGGTCTGAGGCCTATGCGTGAGTTGATTAGAGATATAAAGTTTGATTGTTTACGTTTGCGGGAAGCGTTCCCTGGCACTGTATTGGTGTGGTCTGATATGGTTGTGAGACTGTCTTGGAGGTATGCCCGTTCTGCAGTGAGATTGAATAAAGCTCGGATTAAAATTAATAAGGAGGTGGGACGTTTTTTGGTTCGAATTGGTGGATTGGTGGCACGGCATCGAGAGTTGGAATCCGATCCTGAGCTGTTTTTGCGGGGTGATGGAGTTCATCTTAACGCTGTGGGCACTGACTTGTGGATGCTGAGTTTGAGTGAGACGTTGCAGAGGGCAGTCCGGGTGTGGCGGTGCTCGCAAACTTAAGGAGTCAAGTTTGCGGCTGGTGGCGGTCTTGTGGGTTCATGTAATTAAAGGGGGGATAACTGTAAATTTAATAAAAATGGGGGACAGGAAAAGTTGGTTCTCTTTGGACAGTAAGGTGGGCCTTGCATGACACTCGGTTGTTGTGGAGGCTGAGTTGGAGCATAAAGATCTGCTAACTGTCCCCGAGGCGGGGTAAGGCGCCTGGGGGCCTGGTGGTAGATCAGGTACGGGGAAAATGGTGGGGATTGTCATGGACCCATATTGTTAAGATAATATTGTGTAAAATGTTATTTGTTTAATAAAGGGCTGCTGTGGCCAATTTATTCCAAACATGGTATTTTGGTTTTTGTTCACTGTTTTAAGAGGGGGTGGACTGGTGGTGAATTTATTGGTGCAGCAGGGAAGGTTTTATATGCCATACACTGGTCATGCTTTGTTTTAGTTATTTAATATCGCCTTTGCTCCATGAAGAAGAGTAAGATATCTTGGGTTGTAATGACTATAAAACATTTATATAGAGTGATGGAATGTTGTTGTATTATGGCTATGTTATATAATACTAACAAAGAACTCCAATCACCTTGTTTAAAGGATGCTAGCTCCTAGCAACTGTTTAAATGCATATGGTGCAGAGAAATACAGTAATTAAAAGAAAAAAAAACAATATTACACATAGTAAATCTGTACCACTAGAAAACTCACACTTCATGAGAAATGCAAAGATATGAGAACTGGCATAGTAGATATATTAGCAAACCCCTTGAATGTTCCGATTTAGTCTGGCCAGAGGATACACGGCCTTAAAGTCCCTTCCCTTACCTTCATGCCATGCGTAGCCTTAATTATTGACCACTTAGGTATTCAGTGCTGCATTAGGGAAAAGCCAAACAATTCCATTGGCTCTGGGTTTTAGTGTCAGTGAAATATATGTGTTATTTGGGAGTTTATTAGTCAGTGACTTTTTGGCCTTTACATTGTGCAGACTAGCCATTCTTAACCAGGGTCTAGTAGAATGCTAGTGGTCAGGGATTTGCTAGAGGTTCTTTGACCTTTGGATGATTGATCTCCAATGTGATAGTGGCTTCATAGTTTTGTGGTTATTTGCCACTTGGCAGATTCATTAGCAAGATACCAAAGCTCATGTAAGTTGTATTTTTTAATTGACCTTGTCTGGTTTTAGTGGTTCCCTAAGAGTTCCTCAGATGTAAAAAGAATGAGAAGGGCTGCTATAGACTGGTGTTTCTCAGCATTAGTCATCAGCAAAATCATTCAAAAAGGGCATGTTTAATCAAATTATTAAAGCAATGTTTTGGGACACAAGAAAGCCTTTCCTGAGACAATAGTAATAAACTATGTTGGAAGGGAATAACTAATTTAAAAAATCTCAAGGTAAAATCCTAGGTGAAAAAAAAAAGAGAAAGATTCATTGCCATGTGTCACTTATGCAATAGGCAGAAAATTGTACGTATAATAACCATACATATAACATTATGTAATCAATGCCGCTGTATACAAATGTTGAATTACATTGAGTGTGTTTTTTTTTGCTATAGGAGTCCCTATAACCATATCATGGTTTGACAGTACTCCTGACACAAAGAAAATGCTTTGCAAATGTCTGCAACTTCACTGCATTTTAAAATGAGACAATATAATTCCTGGTATAAAATACACAGAAACCAATTCTGTCTCCTAGACATTATGCTTGGCGGCTAAATCTATTGTATTACAGAATATGCATTGTACTGCTCTGTAGGGATGAATATGACGAGGCAATTAAATGCACTTCTGTGAGCTTCCTTCTATCTGAGTCATAATAATGTGGGTTCTTTCCTGCTCTCTGTGCTCATGCCTTGAATCTGGTGCTGTGAGTGGGTGTTAGCAGAATATAAATAACTTTTGAGCATTGAAAGGTACAATGGAAGAATTGCAGTGGTAAACGTGTGCATTCATGTGAGTCAGGAGGGAAACAATGGGTGACCTGGTGTGAAGGTTCGGGTAATGCCAGTCTGCAGAGAACACTTTCTTAGAGGTACATATGGAAACAATGCTTTCTTCTGCATCATATTCAACCTGCATGATCCATGTACTGTGCCACATTTCAGAGGCATGAATAACACTCACAGCATGGAGCAGCTAAAGAAAGCACATTCGTTTATATATTGATTATGTGATATTAAAGAGAAAATAAAGGCTGCTATCCTAAATGTTCACCATGAAAGATTGACAGGAATGGTAAATTTACTGATGACTTATTTCAAGCATAACTAAGCATTCATCAAACAAGGCAGATTCATTAAAGCAATCATTTTGACTTCATAAATTATAAGTTTTACCTTTGGAACTGAACTTTACAAATGTAAAAATAACATTGTGTAGCTGTGATTGGCTTTTGTTGTGCACGTTCACACATTTAGGACCTCCCATGTATTTTAGTCTTTTGTACCTACAGTTCCTTTCTCTTTATTAAGATACAGGGTTTCCACTGCAAAACAGGGATGCTCGATAATTACCCTTCCTTTTTTTGAGTGGGGTGTCCAATTGACCCTCAAATTGCCTGAATTTAGGGTTGAGAAAAAATAGCTGTAGTGCAGTGTACAAGCACATTTGGCCCATGGAATAGATATTCTTTCTACCAGTTTGCCTTTTGTATTGGTATATTATTTGTCTTTATTTATTAGCTTGATTACTATCATTTTATTGGGCATTATTAAAGCGGTGAAAAGAGTGCAAGGTATGGTAACACAGCGTCCGGACTTCTTTCTGGTGGAAACTACAGTAGCATCAACAATTCTAGCATTGGAAGTGTCAGATTCTCATCCATTTTCCAATGTTTTTCTAGTTGAATCCACATTTTTCCTAAATCGAAACACCTGATATATGAAGAATGCTGATTTCAGAGCATTAATAGTATAGATAGAAATAAGGAAGTAAAATAAACAATATCAGAGTCAGATCTCACAGCAATCCACAAATCCAGCTAGTTTGTGCAAAGGAAAGCATTCATTTGCTTCATTGGTGAGACCCATTACCCAATGGAGGATGTAGCCTGTGCAGACCTTAATGGGGCTCCCTGCAAAACTGACTTGTATGGACCCCTGCAAGCTCAGGTGAGTCTGGGGCCCTTGTGCAGTTGTACACTTTGTACCTCCTTATGTCCACCCCATCCATTACCAATTCTGGCTTTGAAGGGTGGAAGTTGACCCCTCAAAAAGAACCCATTACCAGGTTAGTTCTAGCTTTGGAAAATGTATTAGGCCCCTCAAATCAGAAGCTTGTCTTTTAGGGTAGCATGCTGTTCTTTCCCACTGGCTGCCCCTTAGCCATTGGTCAGGATTCAGTGAGGATCACTGGTTTATGAGAGACCAACAGTGAGATGCTGTCTGAAAAGTTAATACAGTAATTCTCTATTTAAGCAGTGGTGTCCCATTGAGCGTTCCAGTTGAAGGGCCCACTATGTACTTTACTATTTGGTGATCCTTTTAAACCAGTCCTACAATTTCACCATTACACTAGGTATTCAACTACCTAGGACTACTTTAATTATTTCTTTAAAACCTGATCCTTTTTGGATATAACTAAAAAGAAAATATTTAAAGTGTATGTAATGGCGATTTATTTTTTGTTTTGGATAAAGTAGAAAACTATTTGTACTGGTTTCTATCATCAATGAGAGTGAGGGGCAATCTGCAAAACTTGCAGCAATGGGATATCCTCCAATTGGGATACATTTGTTATGGAATAACAGTATAGAGACAATGTTTGAGAGATTTTTCTCAATTTCCAGTTGGCATGGGCCAAGTAAAGAAAAACTTCCAATAGTTCACAGACTGCAAAAAAAAACCCTTCTCTTTTTTATAAAAAAAAAAAAAAAAGTTTTGACTGTACATTTACTTTAACTGCTGTTGCTTACTTAAAAATGGATCCTGGAATTCCATATATCAAATAAGTGTTAGCTTGCAAAAATTTTTTTTTTTAGCTTCTGGACCAGTGGTTTAAGTTGTTTGTTCCCTTTAACCTTCCACTTCTGGTCGTTACCTCCTGCAGAAAAAGGAAGCTGTGCAAATCCTATTTTGTTTTCTGTCATTATAATATAGTGTGTTTGCATGCTGCTTCCTGCTAAATAAATTATAGTAACAAGTGGTCATGATTTATTTATGCATGTGATTCAATATATGATTTAGATTCACATAATCATAGTGTAAAAGTATGGTTTTTAAAAAATGGCATCCTTTTCATTTAGTGCAGCTGAAGCATGCATTTTGTAAAATAACAGTACAATAACTCTTCAAATAACGTTTATTAGTATCTTCATACACATGAGTCAGACTCCTGCTATACATTTAACAAATGGCGTATGCTGCCATCTTCTGGACACAATACAGAATACATGCTGACTTATTGCTGACCTCAAATTATTCTGTTTACATGAACCGACACAATATTTCTAAATTACTGAAGATCTGGCTTCATATATATATATATATATATATATATATATATATATGTATGTGTATTATGTGTATATGTATGTGTACTATAAATACACATATATTGGAACTGAACTTTACAAATGTAAAAATAACATTCTGTAGCTGTGATTTGCTTTAGCTCTGCACCCTAACACACATTTAGGTTCTCCCATGTATTTTAGTCTTCTGTACCTACAGGTCCTTCCTCCTTATGTAAATACATGGTTTTCACTCCAATACAGGAATGCTGGGTAATGTAGGCTGCTATAATTTATCTTCCTTTTTTTTGAGTGGAGTGTCTAATTAAACCTTTATTTTGCCAGGATTTATGGTTCATAAGAAATAGCTGTAGTGCAATATACAAGCACTTGAAATAGATATTCTCGTCACCAGTTTGCCTTTTGTATTAGTATATCATTTGTACCCATGTATTAGCTTGATTACTATCATTTGATTGGGCATTATTAAAGTGGTAGAAAGAGTAATGCACACTTAAAAGCAGTAACCAACAGCATCCAGACTTCTTCCTGGTGGAAACTACAAAAGCATCAACTATTCTAGCATTGGAAGTGTCAGGTTCTTTTCCATACACATTGAATCTTTCTATCAATGATCCAATTCCAAGTTTGCTGTTCAGAGACTATTGTCTGTTGTAGGTTATGGTTATTTATCCTTTGCATTAACAGCACGCGCTTGAAGGTAATGCATGGTATGTTAACTTTTGGTGGTGAACCTCTAGAAGTTCTTGGTGCAGGGGTTTTAGTTTCAAATACAAGTCTTGTGGTGATTTAAACCCCTCACAGTCCTAAAAAAAAAAAAAAGCATTAACACGTGACTATTTTGCAACAATATAACAGGAACTTTGGGTGGAGTTTCGATTCAGTTTAAGAAGGGGTTAAAAAATGAAAACCCAACTCCACCTGACATTTTAAAAGCATTTACAGGATTGTATTAATATAAAACTATATTGCAAAGGATATGAGTAAAAAAGTAACCATTGGTTTTTTCGCCTATAAATATAAGAGCCCTTTTACAAGTAGACAGTGCTTTGTGGTGTGTGAACAACAGACAGTGGCACATATGAAGCATTAAGGCAGTGCTTTCATTTTGACTGTAACGCAGGGAAGAACAGTCCTACACAGTTTTCCTGATGAAGCGCACCATAACACATGAGAATTTGGGTACCATTCAAAATAAATAAATAATTGTAGTAACATATGGTTTTACTATCTTTTCTGGTAAGGTATAAATTTAAGTGCACTAAAAAAAGGTTTGCTTTACTGTCCAAACTATCATTTCCTTGACGGTTCAGCCTCTGTGGTAAAGCAGTACTAACCCGCAATCTTCTTCTGTCCTCTTCCGGTAGACATTTTTCATTCATCTTGATTGGCTATGCCAGGAAGATGTAACTCCCACACATATGTGCGCAGGGGTTCATTTATTTCCGGCATGCACAGGGGAAGCTGGGATTGCCAAGTATTCTGACAACCAATGCATGTACAGCTCAGCTTTTTGCCAGATAGGCAGGTTGGAGGGATGATTGCAGAAGTGACATCACCCTTGACCTGACTGATTGTGGATTTATTAGCTCTGTTATATTGTGGAGAAAAACATAAATTAAGACCTGTGAAATATAAAAGAAAACAGGTTCTGTGGTAACACAGACTTCAGTTATATATTTACAAAACTATATTGTATATATTTTATATTTTGGCACTTTTTCCTTTATTTTTGGTTCTGGATTTTTATAAAAACTATACTAATAGTAATTGCTTTAGTTTGTTTTGATTAGAATGTGTGGGCTAGCAAATGCCAGAAAAAAAAATGTAATGTATCAAAAAAAAAAAAAGCTGGTGTTTTTCCTTGTCATACTTTTAGGAATTCCAAATAATTTGAATGTTTTGTACATGTGTTATGTTTGGTAATGCTGAAGAAAGTTAGGGAACTCCCTACAGCTGTACATAACCCCACACACCCCAGTGCTGGGACCCACCATGTCCCTTGTTAATAAAAGCATAGACTGTTCTTTCCATTTAGTTCCTGAATTTTTAACATTCCTAAACATCTAAACATCAAACTTTACGATGATACATGAAGTTTAGCATTTACCTTAAAGTAGTGTTTATTCATAGTATTTTATTTATTAATTCACTCATTTCACTTCATTTATTTTATGGACAAGAGGCCACAAAATTCTAGACATCTTTAGAGCTGCACAAATATTCTGGCTTTCCTCTGATCGGAGACGGTTATCATCACCTAAATACATTATGTCTAATTAGGTTAGTTAGAAGCTAAAATGTAGTCTTCAGTTTTCTTAGTAGCAGGGTGTGGATAAATTTGCAGTGGAAAACACTGGTCATATATTTAGCTATTGAAGCTATTGACATTTTTCAATCTGAGGATTTGATAGCAAGTGTAAGGCCTGGTCAGTACCAGTATTCCCCAAATACCAGTCCCCCAATCTAACACCGCAGTCTTCACCTCTAGCAGCCCCCGCTCAGCCTCGGGAGACTGATTCTGTCTCCCAGCACTCGGTTGCCCCCAGGACTTAGTGCGGAGGGAAGGTGTCTGAGGATAGGCCGGCAGCCGACCAGGAGCCCACAGATACATAGTACAGAATAATCAGGAAATCCAGAAACAAGCCGAAGTCAAAACACAGGAAATCAGTACACCAAGCGAGGTACAAAGGAAAAGGCACAAGCAGAGTCGGGGTCACAAGCAAAGGTCGGTCCAGGCAGAGTACAAACGGAATGTCAGGAACAGGCAAAGGTAAGTAACAGAGAAACACACAAAATCACTCCAGCACAGGAAAGCTCAGCAGACGCTATAACAGGCACTGGTGACTGGTAGCAGAGAGGCTTTAATGTCCCAGCAGCCAATAGCAGCGCAGGACGAGTCAGGAGCTGATCAGCTGATCAGCCTCTAGAATCCCCTTCAGCTGTGCGCAGACTACAAAGGGATGCTGGGGATGCCAAGAATAGATCAGGTTGCACAACTACAGGGAAGCTGGGGCTGCTGCTATCTTAGTTCTTCTGGCTGCTGCAAATGACATTGCTGGACAGAACAAACAATGTTTCATACTGCGATGATGCACAGTACGGAGTCGCCGGATAGATGAGCATTTCCTAACAGCAAGCCTTTGGGATGAAAAAAAGTCTTATGATGTGACAATATCCTGGCTATAACAGTAGAATATCAAAGTGAGTTTGATAGAGTCATCTCAGAAGCTTTAGAATAGTTTATTCCAATTAAGGTATTTATAAGGGCAAAGATCAGTAATCCATAGCATCTTATCATCTATAACTTTGTTGTACAATTGCTGCTAAAGTTTATCTGTAGTCAGGGTAGTTGGATACAGGGAAGAGTGTGAACATCACATTTTTGTTACTCTCTATAATTCACCCTTTCTAATTTTCACAAAGGCAGAAAGTGACCAGAAAATGTAATTTTATTCTTAGTGACAACTATCTATTAGATGATTGCCCCACTTTATAGAAATTTTAATCTGTAAGAGAGGAAGTAAATCACTTTCTATTTTCTACACTGCTTTTTAACATGAAATTAAAAGGAAATTTAGGATTTATGCACCAACCCAGGACCAGAAGAAGGGGTAATGAAATCTCATATTTTAGGTCCCAAAAGAGATTCAGGAGCCTAAAGAATAGCTCAGCATATGAGGCACCCACCAGTAGCTTATATGTTTTCATACCTTTTACTATGACCTCTTCTACTTATTACAGACCAAAGATTCAGCTTATGCATGGTACCCCCAAATTGCTGGAAACTTTTTTTCAAGCTTTTGGTCCATTGACATGATAGCATAATGCAATTGCTTTAAATTTGTTGGTGGGACATCCGTGATGCATATTCTCTATTTCACCATATCACCAGGATGCTCCTCTGAATTGAGTTTTGTGAATATTGAGTGACTGGTGGGGCCATTTGGGTACAGAGATTTCATTGTAAAGTTCAAAAAAACAGTTTGGGATGATCTGAACTTTGTGGCAATGTGCGTGATCCTGCTGGAAGTAATCATCAGAAGATGGGTACGCTGTGGTCATAAAAAGATGGACATGGGCAGAAACAATACTAAAGTAGGCTGTGGTATTTAACCTCCCCAGCGGTAATCCCGAGTGTGACTCGGGGGTGAAAAAAGATGCTGGAAGTGGTAACCCTATGGGAAAAGATAGTAAATAAAGCGTTTACCTGATCTGCCGGCGTCCTTCTTCATGATGCCTGTCTTCTTTCTTTCTCCGGTCAGCTTCCTCCAGGAGTTCCCGGTGGTGTACGGACGTTCCATTAAGGGGGGGGGGAATTCAAATCTATTTGTATTGCATTCAATACAAAATATCTGTATTGATGGCAATACAGTAGATTTATATGTGTAAAAGCAGTAAATTGGCTTTCATGAACATTTATTTTACAGTATAATATAATGGTATGAGTATATTTTTTGTTTAATTTTAAAAATAAAAAATAAAAATTATTTATTTTTTAAAATGTATTTAATTTATTATTTTGACATGATTTTGTGTTTCAAACTTTATTATACTCATACTATTATATTATACTGTAAAATACATTTCCATTAAAAACAATGTACCGCTTTTAGACATATAAATCCAGACAGAAATTAACTGACCAGAGGGTTAAACATTGCTTTTTTGTATACTACAAAGTGTGTTAAGAAAGTTTTCCCTACAGTATTCCACCACCACCACCGGCCTTAAACAATGGTACAAGGCAGGATAGATCTATAAGTTCATGATGTGGATGCCAAACACTGACTCTACAATCCAAATGTTGCAGCATAATATAGGACTTATCAGAACAAGCAATGTTTTTCCAATCGTCTCTTAGTAGCTAATATATTGAGGCTCATTTGCTAGGGAAGCTTAAAGTTGTGTTTCTTAAAAATTGTGTAAATAGACACTTTGATTATCTAAATATATATGAAAATCCAATTTATGTTTAGTTTGATTGAATCATGGCCAGATACTTTTCACGTAAATAGATAATTGAAATGAATATTTACACAATTTTGATAAATCTCATTTTGTTTACATAAATCAACCCAGCTACAGGTAGTTTGGACAACTCCTAGATTCGAATGGGGCTTCCCTGCTTCCTTGTGTGCAGGACAGAGTCTAGAAGGGGGAGGGGGTGGTTTGCATGACTTGCAGAAGAAATCTTTGCTAAACAGCTGAGGTTGTGGGTGATCTTATGAGCTGAACTGATCTGTAACATCTTGTAACTCTTTAATGAGCAAAACAAACTCTGCAGTTGTTTCTTTTTCCATATCAAAGCACAGCTTGCTCCAGAAGTTAATGAATGTCTAGGCTCCATAAAGTTTTTTTTTTGCTTTGTTTGTGATTAACTCACAGTGAGGATTTTTTACAGTAACTGACACCACGCTGCCTACTAATATGTTGAGACAAACATCTGTCCTAAATACATTTATTAAAATAATGCACCTGTTCCGATTTACATACAACTTCAACTTAAGAACAAAACTACATTCTGTATCTTGTATGTAACCCAAGGACTACTTGTATTTATACATATTTAAAAAGGGGGGCAGAGTGATTGCTTTATCCCACTCCCTGTAGCTGTTCATTTGCAAATCGTTGTATTTAATACAAAAGAAAGAAAGAGCAAGCTTTGAAAATGTAAAAGATTTTTTCCCCACTGCCATATTAATTAAATCGTTAATATAAAGAAATAAAACAAAATATACTTTTCTTTAGTAGAAAAGAGCCAAGAACAATAAATGATATGTAACTGGAGCGGCTTCTCTAGGAAAGGGAATTCAGCAGCATGGTGTTATTGTGACTGTAACACTATTACAGGAGGTGCAGATTTTGACCTAAAATAACGGACTTTGACATATGTTGGGAATGGAATCATAGATTTTTAAAGCCTGATAAATAGATAAGTGGATTGTACATTTATTATTTGTACATAATACATTTATTATATGATGATCCACTTTAAATGGATCCTCATATCAAACTAAAATATCATTAAAACAGAATTGCATAACGTATGCCTAGCATTGGATTTTTACGTTGAGGAAATGTGTTAGCTTTCTATAAAGATGAGATCTCCCAGCTAGATATTCCTAACTATTCTCTTCACTAAATACCATTGTAGCTTCAAGTGATCAATTGTGAAACTGCATGAAATTTCAAGAATGGGTGATGCCTTCACTGTTCACAGCTTGCATTGCTTGAGTGATATTGCATTAATATTGGGAGAATAGATACAGTGGGATCTCAAGACAGAGACACCAAAACACAACCTTATAGACAGAAGCAACAAGACTTGCTCAACGTATAATATACTTTGGCCAGCAGAGGGCGCAATAAAACCAAAGAATAACAATAAACAGGACAATAAATGTAACTTGTGTTTTAAAAAATAGTAAATAGGGTAAAACAGAAAATTTTACTATTACAGTATTTTCTGAGCCCAGTTTTTATTAGATGCTTTAATACTAAGGTAACATAGGAAAATGACATAGTACTATTTTCTCACTTATTTTCGCTTGGGATTGCAACTAGTACCAAAAAATGCCACCTCACTGTATTCCATTTATTAAAAGCCGCACTAATGCATATTTAATTTATTCCAAATGCCACATGAAATGAATTATTGTAATATTTTATATGGTACTCAAAACATTGTTGCTGCACCAGCTTAAGTGTTATCCCTGGCAGTATTTAATATATAACTGTCATTGAATTCCCTCTGTTGGCCAATATAAAGTGTAGAAATAATTTACAAATCAGGTTCTAGAACTGAAATGTTCTATTTTATATAACAACAGAATGCTTACAGATGTGCATACTAAATACACACTAAATAGACTTCATTTATTGAAATGACTGAAATAAAAAAGTTCTGTTTTGTCTTAAAGCAAGAAATTACTTTAAAACTGCTCTTAAAAAATACAATTTAATTATGAACTCAATTTAAAGTATACTGCATATACAATTTGTAATTTGCCAATCCTTAGATGCTGTAGCTGCATTCATTTTCTTTTTTCAAACTAAGAACATTTCAGCAAGTGCAGAAAATGCATTTAAATATTTACCAGAAATGCAGTGAAAGCAAACACAATATTATCTGTACATCACAAATCCTTATATCCCCTTGTCATATAGATGAATAAATGAAGACACAGCAGTCTATGTAATAAAAAGTCACTGCACCTGACCTGTTATTTCAAAACCTTTCAAAACCCTCAAATTTATTTTAAAACCCCTTAACCACATTTATGCTGCATCCGGCGTCCACCAAAAAGGACCCCTGCACAGTCACAGTAGGTGAATACTTCCTCACATTGACCACATTATAGCTACAAATAGACACCATTATCTTTCATGATGTGTATATTTTTGTGTGGTCTGATTTTTGGTGAGGTCAGCATTTGAAGTAGTAATATGTGGTTGGAGAATCCCCGCAGAAGCCCCTTACTTGTGGTAACTGTTGAAAAAAACTCTGCTACATGCATAGATTAAATTAGTATATATAGAAAAAGAAACTGGCCGTGGTTTTCCCATGGCTTCGGTTACCTATCTCAGTTACCTTCGGTTACCTAGCTCATCCGTACATAATACAGCAACTGGAAAAATATGACACACATAAGACCCTGCCTTTCCTATCTTTATTTGTTTTTTTGTGTTTCCAGATGTTTTAATTTCTACTCAGATATGTGCTTTGGCTTTCAGTACTTTCCCAGTGGCTATGTTAGGTAGTATCCATCTGGCAACATGATGGGTTTTGTGTATATATCCTAACATTTATTGTTATAGTGAATGAGCATGCAATGGCACAAGGCTGACAATTTATCTACAAACATTATTCAGTAACTATCTCATTGGGAAATATATCTGCTAATGAAATTGATACGTTAGTGCCGGTAATTTTCATCTCCCAGAGCAGTGACCTACCTTAAAGGTCCTCCCTCTCGCCAGCCATCCTGGTATCCCCAACAGTAACTCCTAGTTTATCCAAAGTCCTACTAAAACTCTGAGTAACCCTAACAATAACCCTTAGTTTAACCCCAATACCCTCTTTCTAAACCTCTCTGTAAATCCTCCCTGCAATCTTAATTCTAACCCGCATTATAACTCTAAATCTCACCCTAACCCCCTGTGTGGCCCTGTAAGCTAACACTAGAGGTACTCAGAACAAAAAATCAGTTTGAATCCACCGTGACTAATACCAGGTATGGTAGGGCTCACCATTCCGACACAGGATAATGACATCTGCTATAATCTGATGGCTTACTATACTTGTCAAAGACTGGTATTGTACAGCACAACCAATCGGTTGCTTACAGAGGGATATAAGTGGTTTCCACATTTTTAAGGTTAGGATAACATTTTTTTAGGACTGAGGATGTTTTTCAAATTAATAGAACATTTCTGTGATCATTGATTTTTTTAACGAAATATTGGAAGAAGACCGTAACCCCACATGTACCTAATTCACACATTTGGCCTGATTTATCAAGCTTTCCACGACTAGAGAGGATAAACTATTGTGGGTGAACCTGGGTAATCCTGCAAACATTTGACAAATTATATATAATGATTTTTAGGAAATCTTTTCCAAATTCCTGGATAACCCAAGTTCACTCATTTAGTCTATCCTCTCCAGTCTTGGAGAGCTTTAATAAACTAGACCCATTGGGTTGACATTGTGTTTTCTTAGCTAATGTGTGTGAATGTGACTGAGGATCTGCAGATATCCACATGTGTCTGTATGGCCTCTAAAGAAACCCTATCACCCAACCTTTTATATACATGCTATAGAATATGTGCTTGTAATATAGTTTATGCATGGTATTAACCTCTATTAAGTAGACATCTAAAAGCTCTGAACCAACTTCTGGGCACAGCCATATAGGATGTGATGCATCATGGCATACAATTAAGGGTTTTATAGGGATGGGAGGAGAGAAGGATCTAGGACAGTACAAACAGTAATTAAAATATTCCCAAAAGAGGTAAGGGCTTTGACCTAGCAAGAGGAAACCATGCCTGTGCTAGGCAATCAACTCTTCCTGGAGTAGACTAGCAAGATGAAATATACATTGTACATGAACATAAAATTATATATGGATATAAAAGCACGACAAGTAGGTGTTTACAAGGGCAGAGCAGTGAGCACACCCAAGCAGTAGAGAAGTAGAATACACTGGCTCACAGAAAGCAGCAGTTTGCATGGACTAGTAACTGTTTAGTAAACAAAGCATTTCCGGGACCAGGTAAAAGTCCCACTTTAATGTTTGTTAAGTGTGATTGCTTGCCTAAGAGTATATTTCCCCTTCAAAGTGTTCCTGTTCTTACTAAGAGAAGAGGAATGTACATCTGTGCGCTGTACACCACTACCACCTACAATACAAGAACCTAATCTAACCCAGCAAAAAATGTGCTCAGCAAAACCTACTGCTCCAGATACTATTTACTTATGCATTCCTGAGACTGTCTCGTCCCGCTTGGTTTGTGGAATGCTTTGATTTGCTCATGTGGTGAGGAAGCAGACTACATCCTTCCAAAAGAAAAAAAAAAGAGTAGGCACTAACCATAAAACAGACCTACTGGGAAACTACAGGATATGTAAGGTGAGCTATGCAGTTCTACAGTGCATTTTGTCTGCTCAAAAGGAAAACTGTATTTAAAGGTCAGTTTGTGTATTTGAAATGTGCTCAATATTCTTTCCTGGGACTATTTTGTGTTTGAGAACGATCCGTTTTCACATCACTTCCTAGTATGTAAAGTTCACATTTTGAAATACACTTCTTGTTATGAAATAGTCATCTGTAATGCCAGAATCAATGTTAGAATCCATGCTAGAATATTATAACTTCTGAACGTATATTCACATGGACTATGATTATACCTTGCTTACCTTTCAAAGCAGAAAATGATGACAACTTAAAACAGCAATGATATGCAATATGATGCAGCAAACAATCACAGATTACTTTTCAGCAGTCTGAGTTGCTGAATGGTGAATTTTGCCAATATAGATTACTGCTCATCAAAGCTGTTTGCTTTGGTATTACATAAAATTGCGCTATCACGCCTGCTTCCTGTAATTATTCTTAAAAGATGGCTGTAAATTTACAGTAACGTTTAGTTATCCTATGTACACCATACGTAAAAAATGTAAATGGACATCCCAGAAAGACATACCATTTACATTTTGGACATACAGATGGAGACACAAGGTTTATGTACTTTTCAGCCTTAGGTCCTTTAAAAAATGTGTTAGTTTCAATGTAACAATGTTGGCCAATCAGTTGCATACAAGGAAAATGAAATTCTAATCTTAAATTTTAAAAATAATGTGATCTTCATGTAAAAGGGCAATGCGTGTTCCAGAAGGAATCTCCCTGGTTGTATAATAACTATTTATTTCCCTTGCTAACAAAATTCTTTCTTGGCCAACTACGGAAATTGGATTTTTTTGGGGCCCTAACTTTTTTTATGTCAATAAAAAAACACAACTAATACAGTTTTTAAACATACTCAAAGTGTGTTAGTTTAAATATGTTTCTGTTAGAACACTTAATGTTGCCCTTAAAACCATAAGACCCAGATCCTCCCCCATATTTTTAAAGTTGCATTCCAGCCTGGTCTTGCAAAGGTTCCTTTGCTTTACTAAGTTACTAACACTTTGGGCCTGATTTATTATTATTATTATTATTACTACGTAGTATTTATAAAGCGCCATCATATTACACAGCGCTGTACAAAGTCCATAGTCATGTCACTAACTGTCCCTCAAAGGAGCTCACAATCTAATGTCCATATCATAGTCATATGTCATTAATGTAGTCTAAGGTCAATTTTTTTTAGGGAGAAGCCAATTAACCTCACTGCATGTTTTTGGGATGTGGGAGGAAACCCACGCATGGGGAGAACCTGCAAACTCCATGCAGATAATGTCCTGGCTGGGAATCGAACCTGGGACCTAGTGCTGCAAAGGCCAGAGTGCTAACCCCTGAGCCACTGTGCTTTCCCACATTTATTAGATATTTATTAAAGCTTTCCAAGGCTGGAGAAGTTTGACTATTATGGGAGTAATCCAGCAAACCTGTAATGGATTTGGGCGGGGACTGAAAACATTTGCCAAATAATAGGAAACAAAATATAAGAAATCTATTCAAGGTTTGCTGGATCGCCATGGTTCACCCATGGTAGTCTATCTCCCAGAGTCTCAGAGAGCTTTAATATAATCAGGCCCAATGCGAACTTCTTACAGTATGCATAAGTATCTTCAGCAGATCAGATAGATCCGGTCTCATTTTCTGGCTGTAAGGTTTGCACAAAATGCAAACCACCTCTCCAGATGACATCTACCCATCACAGCATTTAAAATGTAAAATTCACATAATTATGTTTAAGAGGAGTACTGTGGGCTCTTGAGAGGTATACTGAGGCAGAGTAATCGGATGTTTTCAGAAAGCTGTGTATAGCTCCCAGATGTCCCCTGCTACAAGCCATGACCTGTCAGGATTGTAAAGTACAAAACACCAATGATCATGGCACTGGGTCTAAAACAGGGAATGTGGTGAGAACAGATTTTGTTTAAAACATACACATAAGAGGTCTATGGGACATGAAGACATTGGTAAAATTATTATTATTTATATTAACAATATAGTGGTATTTTTATTGTGCCAACATATTATGCAGCGCTGTACAAAAAATAGGGGTTGCAAAGGACAGACAGATACAACAATGACACAGGAGGAAGGGAAGACCCGGCCCAGAAGAGCTTACAATTTAAGAGGATGATATAGCATGATATATTAAACATTACCACCTTCAGGGCAACAAATCTAACAAGTGTTGAAAAGTATTTAATAAACTTCCAAAGTGGGCTGACCTAGGTAATTTATGTATTTATTGATTCAAGTAATTTTTTTGTATTGCATTACTATTGAACTAAATAATGATTTATAGATTACTCACTGGCTTGAGCAAACACTCAATTTGCAATCACTCCTGCCTTATTACAACATTTGATATACAATATCAGTGCCACACAGGGAGTACATTGTTATAAATGATTGGCTGACTAATATACTTACTTTGTGCAAAAGTCCAGTAACACATAAGTGCAGAAAGCAGAGTGTGATGTGTATGTAATGAACATCACTACCACTATATACATACCGTAAATATTACAAATGACACACAGTGTAATAATAAAACATGTATAGCCGACTTATTATAAAAAAAAAAAATGAAAATCAATAGAGACTTCATTAAGTGAAAACGCAGGGCTGTCTGTAGATTTTATCTTGCACACAAGAAGCATTAGAATCTGCAGCAGGTATCTTGAGTCCTCCTCATTTCCTGTCTAATGCACTATAAGCTAGGCTAATTCACTAAATTATGAATTTATAAGCAAAAAATTTATAGACAGCTTTATGAACCCATTACTTTGAGTATATTAGATAAACACTGACCAGGACACCATGTGTTACCATGACATGTTTCAAAGGAATTTTTTACTATACCGAATATACAAAAAAGTCTAAAAACATAAACAACTACACTTTATTTTACTCAGCGGAAACTGAGGTAACCTCACTGTGCACAGTACCTAATCTGGCCTCTCTCACTGAAGGAAAGGAAATCTTGCAGCTACAGGGATGTGACAATACAGAAGAGAACTCCCCAGTCACTGCTGGTAGGTTTGCCTCCTCCTTTCAGGCCCCTCTTCTGGCCCTGACGTTTTCATTAGCATCGGCTGGCAGTTATGACAAGTCCTTAAATTTCTGCTGATTTTTGAGTCTAGCATTAATAAGACATCGCATATTTAACATCATGGTTGGTATGAGAGCATTCTGAAAGCTTTGCACTTTTGCACATCGGAAACCCAGAACAACCAAAAAACGCCTCCTAGATACGAACGAAAATTCAGAATACTGTAGGCAACTCGACATGCGTGCACGTTTCTTAGCATTTGCTTTTTGCACTGCCATATGCACCATCCTCTAAAAGAGGATAAAATTTAGCAATTGCAATCTCTAGATCTGAATGAAAGACAATCTATTTTTGAATAACTTTAGCTTTTCTATTTTCAAATACTTTGATAACCAAGTTCATTCATATTAGTGAGATATGATTCCAGATGCCATACCATGCTAGTGGAATCATTAACTCTGAAATAGAAAAAGCTATGCCTTAACATTCAGAACATATTTTTTGTAATTGCTCATCCTTTATTATATAAATACTTGATTGGTATATCACAACCATACATATTATTTGTGGCAATTCATGATGGTACAAAACTCCTTCATTTTTCATTAATAACAAATAAATTCAAAGTAGTTTAGCTGGCCTGCCAAACAGACGGCTGCAAGTAACACAAAAATAAAGAAAACCCAAAGGATTGCTGTCATTGTAAGACTTGGCAAATCTTAAATAGATTTTTCATCACAAATCCAACTAAAATCCTTATGTAAATTTCATAGCCTTAGAAAGCATTTCCCATGTTTGGAAATTGTAAACATCTCAGGCAGAGAATGAATGTAGTGCACTGCAAGCCTGTACTCCATTGCTCAAGTATGACAGAGAAGGGCCGGATTTACTGTAATTATATGTTTGGTGTGGGTGGCTGAATGGTGAGGTAATGTGCATCATTGTGTTCCCAGGAGCTGAACTTTACTTCAGGCTCATGAGGCATGTAAACCAGACACTGCTTTTGTTTGCATTCTTCGCCGAGAGTCAAGGAAATAAAAGTTCACGTGGTTGTTAGACCATCTGCTGTTGTTGCATGGAGCTTAACTTCAACAGGACATTTTGTGCAAACCTGAAAACTAAGTTGAGACGCTTTGTGATCACAATGTCAAAACCTTCAGCTCAAGCAAATAACAGAAAATAATAACTTAAGCAACTGCTTAAGTTAAGCAACCAGTATAAAAAGTTTGAATACTTGTGGCTGAGGATAGATGAAAGAGCACCATATCTGACTAAATTGATTAAATTGGTGATAGTTGTTAGATATTACTTAAAATCTAATTGCCACACTTTTCTTTTAATCATATTTTTATGTATGCGGAGAAGCAGTATAAGACTGTTAACAGTTCAGTGCCTGGGTGGCCAGTTAAATGGGCCCTAGGGCTGTGGGAGCTTGATGTAGTTTTTAACTTTGAAAACTAACTTAGAGAAGTTTTGTTACAGAAAATGTATTGGATTTCTCCAAAGGATGATAGATGGTATGGCTTGTAACCTTTGTTACAAGCATGTACCAGAAAAGCTATAGAAATAAGTATGGAGTGAACACAAAATGAAACTACAGTAGATACCATAGTTGGAGTACCAGCAGTTGGGAGAATGAACCCTTTAAATCTGAGAGACCTGGAGCAGCTGGAAAAGGAAGAGTGGCCCAAAATTTTAGTAGAGGGACGAAAAAGACTCATTGATTGTTACAGAAAGTGATTAACATCAGTTATTTCTTCCAAAGGGTGTGCTACAAAGTATTAGAGGGAAAGATGAGAAAAGGGAAAGGATAGAGGTCTGGGGACAAACAAACAAGAACATTGGAGGAGTGTAAAAAAAATAGGAGTGAAAATAGAACATTTCTGCTAAGGAGAAGCTGACGACGTAAGAACATGTGAATATAGGGAGTGAAAGACACATTTAGAAGTAAATGGTAGATATATGTGGTAGATTAGGAAAGTATAGTGAGTGAGATATGGGGGGGGGGGGTATACACATACACATTGTATCCATGTTTAACCTAACCATTTGGCCACAAATATTGTCCAGTTGTAAATATTCTTGTGTTTTCAATAGGCACAAGCTGTATTTCCATCACTGGGCCCTGTAGGTACTTATTCAGCCCTCAAAGTAACAAATCTTTACTGTCATCCTCTCTTTTATACAATTTTTTTTTATTGTTTTAATGGGCCTGATTTATTAAAGCTCTCCAAGGCTGGAGAAGATACACTTTCATCAATGAAACTTGGTGATCCAGCAAACAGAAGAATACTTACAACTGGACCTAACCTGGTTTTGTTTTGGTTATAACATGCAATGATGATTGTATTTCCAATGATGATAGGGAAAATGTATAATCAGTAAATATATTGAGAAGCTGCCTGCCTCTGCTTCCTAAAAGTTCAGGTCTCCTATGTCTAATGGTAAATCTGGCCCTGTCTAAGGCTTCGTACACACTTGCCAATGGCTCTTGTCGGATAATCGGCTCAGGGCCGATATCGGAACGAGAATCTAGACGACGGGTGTGTACAGTGCCCGTCGTCCATCTTCCGAACGGCCATCCTGGCGGATCCACGGACAATGGACAACGGACGATCTTAATGGAAGTGAAGGGGGAGAGCGCACAGCAGGAGGCTGCCCCCTCTTTCTCCCCCTCCCCTCTCCATAGAGCAGAACAGTGCTATGTGTACAGCACTCGTTCATGCATTGTGCAGTAGTTTGTCGTTGGAAAGAATCATGAAAGATCCTTTCCAACGACAATTATTGCACTTGTGTATGCAGCCTAAGTGTTTCCATGCATTACAATTTTTATTTGACCTCAACATCAAAAAATATAAGCAGAACCTTCAAATTAAGATAGCTTTATAATTTAAAAGTATATGGATATCCATATCATACAAAACCGTGTAATGTAGACCCATTATTTTTTCACACAAACTGTTTCTCTCATCTATAGTGATCTGTCAAACTTTAGCCCAGTAAGGAATGTAAACAACAATGTTCCAGTAGTTGGGTAAGATAGCTGTGAGGGAAAATACCTAAGAAAACATACAAAAATGTCTGTTTATGTCTTTATGGAGGATTTGTCACTTAACAATAAATTTGCACAGTGCCTAATGTATACCCTCTAACCATCTCAACAAGAGGTGGGGGGGGGGGTACAGGCATGGTCCTCGTAAATGCAGATTTGGCAGCACACTGGTAATAACATCTAAAATCCTTGCAGTCTTTATCAATGTACAGCACATACTAACTGTTGCTTAATCTTGAGTTGTAAGGTTTTTAAGAACTGATAAGTATTTTTTTTTTATCAAATCAATGATTGATTCGGAGGGGTATTTTATTGACTATTTGATAGTAAATAAAAACTTGTGGGGCTTTGCCTGTATGGGGAAATAGAAAAGCATAAAGTAGCAGCACGCTTGGAACCAAAAAAATAGCTTAACATTTAAAATGTATGTCATGGAATTAAATACTACAAAATATGTACATTTTTCCAAAAAATTTAGAATTTTAAGAATGATCACACCAATGCCTTTTTGCACCAAACTCCCAATCAGTGTGGTCAGTTCTGCATGATGGGCTACAGAACTCTGTCAACCCCCTCCCCCCACTGTCTCTCTTCATTTCTGACCGCAGAAAAAACGTTGTCTTCTTGTCTCCCAAGCTACTGCTTACAAACTGTAGAAAGTGGGCTCCTGGGAGGTGTAGCTCTGTGGGGCAGGCTACAAAAGGAACTAAGCTCCCAGCAGCTGTCTCTGCAAGGATTTTATTTGCTGATCATGATGTAGGGAGTAAAAAAAAAAAAAGCTGAGTAAGGAAAAAAATAAAGCTGGGACCTGCTCTCCCTGGAATTAAACCTTAACAATAAAAAAAAAAAAATGTGACCATCCAGGCTTTATTGCAGAATTGACACAATTTTGATGCTAAATCACAATTTTTAGTTGAGGAACTATAGTTCTGCTTTAAATTTGTGCAATGCTCTGTCTGTACTGATTACTATACTTTCTGTTTCCCATACTTGTTATTTCTGTTGATAATTTTGAAAACTATAAAATAACTAAAAATTATTTAAGGAGCTAGGTCATGCCCATAAGTCTTAGAGTTTTTCCAAGATAAGTACATGCCCAGGTATAGCAAACCTGCAACAAATTCATTGGAGGCAACACCAGGTATTTCTAGTCATTTTCTGTCTGTAAAAAATCCCAAAAAATGATTTTTTTTATATTTAGTTACTTGCATTTAATTGTAATTCTCAGGGCCTGCTGACGCCATTTTGCGCCAATAGAGTTGCTATAAGTAAACCTATCACTTTGCCCATACAGGCAATGTAAGGGAAATATATTTGCTTTTTTCATTGAATAAAACAGAAATATGTATATGTTGCATTAAGGAAGATGTCCAACATCTGCTTTCTTTATCACATAACTGTACCTTTGGGATTGACCAAACTACCTGGTTCAGTTTATGGGTAAATACGGTGTTCGGGCAGCTATATGCATTTTCTTTTCTAGTAAAGGGTGCAATGAACATTGCAGGTTCTCCCCATTTGCATGGGTTTCCTTCAGATACTCTGGTTTCCTCCCACATTTCAAAAACATGTTAGGTTAATCGGCTTTCCTTTAGATTGTGGTAATGACATATGACTATGGTAGGGACAATAGATTGTGAGCCCTTTTGAAGGACAGCTAGTGAAATGACTATGATCTTTGTAAAGTATCATGTAATATGTTGGCGATAAATACTGGCAAATAATAAATAATATTAATAATGGAGGATTGCTTACCCAAAAATCAAACCTCTTCCAATGTGTGGCAATTGAGTGTTAGTGTTGTTAGTTTTAACAAATCCTTATCCCACTATAGCAACATAATGTGCAAAAAATGTAATGTAATGCATCTTAAATGTGTTCACCTAACTTCCAGTATGAGCCATTAGATTCGCTGGAAAAATGTAGCTGTCAGATGGTTTCAAATGGAATTGACTCCAATTCGAAACAGAGCTATTCCAACCATGGATTGGAATTCAGAATTTGAACAATCCAAGTTCCGATTAAATGTTACTATACATGACATTTATAGTAAACTGCCAAATGGGGGGAATTGTTATCATCTAGCTGCTGGATTGGTTGATCTGTACTATACCTTTCATTTAAAAGAATATGACATCCAACCCAGAAATTCATAATCTGTTCAGATTTAGGTTTACATGAAAAAATGCACATTCTTGCAGAGAAATATGATTTGAATGAAGTATGAAATATGAATGAAGGTATTTCAGTATAAGTTGAATCACCTAAACAAATAAACCAGTTTGCAAACTGATGAAAGTAGCAAAATGTTTTTCTGACATTAAGTTGTTCAGGAAGCAGGTCAGGCTAGTACAGTAACCTCAGGTGGGAGTTTCAGAGCTGTCAATTAGAAAATTAGACAGTGAAATATTTTTCCCAAGGTACTGATGTACTCTATGTTATGCCTAAGGTGAAACAAGCACACAACACTTCCCCTGATGGGCTGAACGCTTGTGCTACAAAATAACACATTGTTATTATCATTTATACACACTTTGAAGGGTTTATAGGTGTCTCTTTCCTGCCAAGGGGCTTCTTGGGCTTATTTTATACAATAAACATATATGGATATTTGTATCTGTTCTTTCATATTTGAAAATTATTCTTATTGTTATTATTATTATTAATAAACAGGACTTATATAGCGCCAACTTATTACGCAGCGCTGTATATTAAATAGGGGTTGCAAATGACAGACTAATACAGACAGTATCTGACAGACAGACAAGTATACAGACAGACAAGAAGTGCTTACAATCTAGTAGATAATCATCTACATTATACAGTACTGCATGGTCCAATGTGCAGATGTTCTGAAATCAAATTGTTGATTTTTAGCTGAATAGAGTGAGGGTTGAACAAATACAGAGAGTGGGCAGGTTACTTACAGTTGTATTTAAAGTAAAACCTTTTTATTTCACAGTAGAGAAGAATTAAGCTACATACACAGGTCAGATGATTCTCAACAAACACAAACATTGTGTTCAGTGCTTGTTTGTGTCACGGCAAATCATTTCCAGTGACATAAACTTGAAATATGTACATACCTTCAAGTTTTAAATTCCATAAGGTTTTGTGCTGTTCATATCCTGGACAATGCAAGGATGATCTTCTATATCAAGCACCAGGACATTCACCTTCTTCCTAGCTATCTCTCCACATTGTGTATCAGTTCATAGTGACACAAGGGATTTCACCAGAAGTCGCTTCAATTTTTATGTGGAAATATGAAGACTTCTAGGTTACATTCTCCATGTTTTCCTATGTAGCTGTCATGACTCAGACTACACAGACTCTTATGCTTGATAAATTGAAAAGCACTTCACTCAGGTCCTACTTAAAGCAAACCTTGATTTATTCCTTGTCCTTTCATGTTTCCCTTGTCCTTAATCCTTACTGGCGTAGACTCTTTAACTGTAAAACAACAAGGATCATTACTGTCCTGAAGCCATAGGCAGTGGGGGTTTGTTGGGTTGCAGTGTTTTCAGTGGTTTTATCTATGCCCTCAGGCTTGAACATAAGACATCAAGGGAACTCCTTGTGTGCTTAGACAATACTGTCAGATCTCAGGAATTTGAGCCTCAGTCATGTCTTATTTCATAGAGGTATAAGAACAAATACCAGAAAACACAGAATAAATAAATGTATATATTTGATCTCTGTCCTGTATTGATCTTATGCCAAAGGTTGGACTCCACAATAAAAAAAACTCAACTGTGATACAGAAGTACTTTGATGATAGACCATAGCCCAGGACATCCAATTAAATCAGAGCTGTCAAATGCATTTCATTCATTCTGGCAATTGCAAGAGTCTACTTTTTGCACTATAGCTTGGGTGGGGTTTTTTTGGGAGAGCCTTGAACATTACATGGTTGTTGACACATCCAATCTCCATCAGACAACAATATGTGTACCCAACCTAATTCATTCAGATGACTGATATGTAGAATTAAAAGTGTACAGCAATTTGCTACCAAAACTGTTGACAATATGTTTATGCATTCATGTACCTGGATGATTTGTTTTTACTGTTATCAGTACTGGTTATGAAACACTGCTTTGTGTAGGTTGTCCTTCCTCAGTATTAGGTGCAAAGGTGCAAGTCAGGTGAGTTATGCCTGGAGGCAGCTTCGAACTTACTACAAGAATGCAAACTACATTTCTTGATAGTTCAATGACCACTAGAGGGAGCGTGTACAAATGTATGTGTGTGTGTATATATATATATATATATATATATATATATATATATATATATATATTCATTCATATTGATATTAGGGGTAACCGGGATCAGTGCATCACTTAGGACACAGCCACACAGTCCAAAACAGTATTATTTATTGAATGCTAAATAAGCTTTTTTCAGTGTACAGAAAAATCAAACTTTGCTTTTCTTCAGCAGTATGGTTACAGAAGACACAATTGGTGCTTACAGATTTTTTGCTCAAAAAATGCTGGCTGGTTACCGCACCTGAGCACTCACATACTCTCGGGCTGTCTAACTAATCTACACCTGGTCCCAGGCTCCAACTACAATCACCAGTCTGAACTGACAATTCCCTAATATTTTGACAGGTAATGCACATCCATTTCCAAATCCAGGACTGGGACAGGGATGGAGTGTTTGACCTACCCATTTCATCTATTACACTCCAGGCCTGGATTCCAAATACAGATCTGAAAAACTGCAGATCTACTAAGAATCAGAGCCATAGAATCCAGGTTCTTCAATCTTTTCACAGGGTAAAATAGAGTAAGGTAAAACAGGGATGCCCACCACATTTGGTCTCAAATGCCTTACAATGGTAATATTTATATATATTGTTACAAATGTTAATACATAACAACAGGGCACCACTTTCTTGTAAAAACAATGCAGAATAATGATAATGATGAGTGAATGATAAGCCTCTGGATGTAGGACATAGAAATGTATATCTGAAATACAAAGTCTTACAAGTCTACAGGAATACATTTCTGCCATTTCTCAATATACAGTAACATATTTTACCAATAAAAAGCAGTCTTTGAGCTCCATTTACTAACTTGAGCTATAATGTCATTAGTCAGCTGTAGGAAGGAGATCATATTGTAACTTTGTAATAAGTCACAATGTGAAAGGTTGTGGCAGGGATTGATCTGTATCAGACATTTAGGAATAGCCAGGAGCTGCATGCCATGATTGATAGGTCTGTGTCTCATCTCAGAGCCATAATCCCAAATTAGATGAGCCTATGTAATGCCTGAACCGAGAATTGTCAGAGGTAGTACTGTGTTGTTAGGGAGATGTAAGTACATATGTTATACATTATTTTCCATTCATCCCCTTCACGTGGAAAATATATATGATACTAGATACTCTTCAACATACATAAACTTTACAATACATTGTTTCCCTGTGAAAGCTTTTTAAAGTAATATTAGATTGCAGGAGAGTGTGGATGTGAGAAGAAAGAAGTCTAGGAGATGAGAGCATTCCAGAGCTCCTTGAGAGCATGTTTGTGTATAAGGAAATCCTATTTCACATTGTTTCTGTTCTCCAACATAGCTCAGTCACCAGTGAATGGTGCTTCAACATTTCAAAATGTTTGGTATGTCAGCTGGTTGGCACATTGTTCTTTACTTTATAAAACACTGAACACCATTACCTTTAGTTGAGCACAATTGTACAAACTCCTCTACTGTATTAAAGTTACTTAATATGAGCTTTTTATTTAGCATTAGAAGCTGCATCAAGTCATATAAAGCCTTGTTTTCTGGCTGCTGAACATTAAGTATCATCTAGCTCTTTCCTGCCGAGCCTTACTGTCCCTGACCCCCCATTTCTATTACTGCATTATATTTTCTTAAATTCTTGATTTTAGCAAATGATGTAGATCGCCCTGCCAGCCCCACCTACCAGCCATGAGCTGCCCCCATTGCGTAGAAGAGCACAGAGACACACTGATTACACTTATAAAAGGTATGCAATATTTAAAATGAAACGTTGAAGAGAGGGGTAGGGAGAGACCAGGGAAAGCAAGATATAGGCAAATTGCACGTCAGCTTTAAATAAAACATTGTTGTATTTGATCACATCCTAATCATACTCTGTTAGTTCTGGTTAGACTCCTCACAGGAGTATGTTTATGGAGGAACACTGTGTAAGGAGATCCAAACCGAAATTCTGAAAGTTCATTTTCTCAAGACTTTTTGTTTCCTAAATCAAATGTAGGACAGATGCAATTTCCTGCCTCCAGTCGCTCCCCCCTCCTTGCCTGATAGGCAATCATTGTACTCAGGCAGCAGTTAGAGTAGGTGGGATCCAGATATGTGCTGTGTCCTTCTCTGCTCCACTGACACAAGGGAGGATTATTTATATTGTGTGCAGAGACCAGGTGGTTTGGCTCAGTTCAGAGTACATCACACAGATTACCTTGAGAGGAACATTTCACCAGCAGCCGCACACATCTACATCTTCAATGTGCATTTTATACAGAAAGCAGTCATTCTATATCCTTTTCACACAGGAAGCCAAACTGATCCTTTTCTATAAAGAGAACTGAAACACAGAAGCACAGATTGTAGACAGTGTTTACTGCAGTGTATAGTATTGCATATCTATCTTCTTGCAAAGACACAAACTCAGCTTGCAAAAGTAATTTAAAGCCTAAGGTCAGGCATGATTTTTTTTGGTAAAGTTGATAAGAATAAGAATTTATAACTTACCCTCCCTTCCTGCCCCAGTGACGGATGAAAGTGCTCGTGTCAGTGGTACAGGACATGAAGAATAATACAAAAGCTGGCGCTAATCCCTCCTTACTCTACAAAATAAATAGGATTTTGTTGTGGTCTCTTTCAAAGACATTTCCCATCAATTCCTTTGTTACACCCTGTTACCAGGGCACCTTCCTGTTGGCCAGTAAAGGCACCCATTCAATGTACTGACAGCAGTTAGAGTCAGGGCCATACATGCCCAATCTGCAGTACTGCACTGCAATACATCTGCAATGATAGGTTTCCTTAGCTTAACCACTTGAAAAAAGACGCACAAATCTGTTGTGTTTAACCACTAAGGATATAAACATGCTTGAAACCTGCATATTCCATATAGAACCCTATATGCGCAGTTGATCCAGAGAAAAGCAAAAATGTGCTTATAAACAATTCAATTATCAGTGACAAAATCCCCTTGATTCCCTAAGGCAAGCATATATTACCTGGATCAACAGTCTCTGGTGTCATTTCTTAAAAAATGTAATAGCCATTTTTATTCTGTGCTTCCTGTCCTCCTCACTGCTTCCTGTATTGGCAGGGCTGCAGTGTCTGGGAGAGGGAGCATGTGGGCACCAACAAAGGAGGATTAGGCTCAATTTTGTTGTATTATATTATTAAATGTGTCTATCACTTGTGTAGACTGTCATATGACCCTTTAGTTGTACGTTAAGGCTACTGGTATAAATTTATATAGTAGTCCAGAACAGAAGGGACAGGAAAATCATCAACATTACATTACACTACCTCATGCCAGCCATGGAATGTTGTAGCTGTGACAGCTGTAACACACTGTTGCTTTGCTAAGTAAAATGCATTATTAGAACTGCATATCACTATGTAACACTCTGACATTCTAGATCTGTCATTGCACAGCTACCAGACGCATACAAAAGTTTACTTTTCAATTTCCGGAAGTTTGGAACAGGAAAGCATCTGGAGCACTCAGCCGTTTAGCTGTAGAACAAACACTGCTTCATAGATTAAAATGGCAGAAAAGCAACAAAGAAGAAAGGTTGCCGATTAATTATTAACACCGTGAATATATAATCAAACATTTCCATTCAGTGGTGTACTTGTAAAATTTTTATGTCCTACTATACAGTTGTAAATGTTTAGCATTTCCTTGCAGTCTCACTTAATATTGTCATTTGTAGATACTTCTGCCAGGTGACAGTTGCTGTTACACCTCTGGCCTAAAAGGTAATTTTTTATTAGTGGTCAAAGGGAAGCAGCTGCAACTGAGATGAAAGCTAAAAGGATTTAAGGAGACATTATCAATGAAAATGTATATCATGCAGACCCACAGATCACATATCTGCAGAAGCTCTCAGTATGTCCTGCTTCAACCATATGCCTGGTCAATGTGACAAGAAAAGCCCAACACTAGTAGTTCTAGGGTTTAGTACCCTCCCAACTCCACATTCTAGATGGCTCATCACCATAATGGACTGCCAAACCTCTCAACTCCACATTTACTTATCACTATGATGGGCTGTCAAACTGGCCAGTAGGTCTGTTAAGGAGCCTATGTAGGAATACTTTCACAAAGTACAAAAGATTTGCCAGAGCTTGACAGGGTCTCTTCAGGTTTAAACTTCTGCAAAATTCCCTTACAGAGACTTGGAAAACATTTTTATGTGTGCTACTTAATGTGTATTGCCAGAGGTTTACCAAGAGTTTTAAAATCTTACTTTTCATCCATTTGAAGCTTTGGTACAGACTTTACAATTTTACTGCCCATGATGAAACTGTGATCCCACAGTTGTATAGTGATATGCCATGCCATATCATTAAATTACTTTTATGAAATGACCGTTGTTTTTGCTGCTCATCCTCCTCTTTTTTCCTAGAACAGAGCAGCACTGTCTTTACAGCACCCATTCATTCTACTGTTCCTAGAAATGATCAGTAATCATAGTTTCCAACATCTGAACAGAGCTTCAGACTGCTGCAGTGCTTACACCTGCTAGGCTTTTTCTATGTTATACAGCTCTAGATTGAAATCACGTAGAAAGTATTGGGTGTCCAAAATATATATATGTGCAGTGCAACACAGTTCCAGCAATTCTGAAGACATACTGACTACTGCAAACAGGTTATTGGCGAAAGTTCCAATCCTGGAGACTCAGGACAGTCTTCAATAAAAAGCAAGTGGAAAATTAATTCCTAAACTGTAACTGCAGCCAAAACTTTCTTTACATTTTGCCATAATTTGTTATATATTATGATAGCTAGTGATACTTGAGCTATATGTGTTAGAAATATGTGTTTGCACACTATATGAGCTGTAAGGGAACCTGTACTTAACAAATCATTTTCCAACAGGTGTCTAAACATTTGACATCAGCAGCTTGCAGCAATATGAGAATAGCCCTATTCGATATAATTATATTGGTATGCAGTGGATAGTTGTGTCCAGAATACAAAGTCAAAGTAGCTTTTGCTGTAGTTACAGATCACTCAAGGAACATCACATTTTATGCCACTGGTGAAACTTTTCTGATTTAAAGGCTAATATCGGCGCTGTGGTTGTCCGCAGCAGTCTGCCACAGAGTCACTTGCTCCCTCTTTGTGCAGGTAGTTGTAGGCGATTGCGGTGAATTGCGGCAGCAGTTACTGAACACAAAATGTTGAATCTGCCTGCCCTGGAGCAGCCAGCTGTATCTTATGACTTGAATGCAACCACCTTGGACCACAGATCCCAGTGGTTGAAAGCCGTTGTGGTTGTTGCTGGAGAAGTGATAAAGATCCATCACTTTCCTGAAAACATGTAGCAAACTGCAACCTCAGTCATATGCAACCTCATGATACAGTTTGATTGCGGTTGAGGTTGAACTGTGGTTGAAACAACCACCACAGATTAAGCCACACAGTATTGAAGAGGGAAGCTGGGAGTGGCTACCAACAGCGATTTGGAAACTGAAATATGAAAGGGGCTTAAAGTGGAACTAAACTGAAAAATAAAAAAAATCACACCTTTAATTCCACACATCCCTCAATTGCGCTTGAGCTTTCCTTGATCAGGTCCTATGCCGTTCTGGAATTCGTCCTGCCGTGGAGGGAGCGCCGGGCACCGCCATCTTTAGCTTCTTCTTACTTCTTCTGGCTTTGTCACCCGATCTTGCATTGCTCAGGTGCAAGATTGGGTGACGTAGCCTGCAGTAAAGAAGAAAAAAGTGAGCCGATCCCACTGCACATGAGTGAGATCAGCATCTCTTTCCCCTTCTACGCATGCCCGAGATTGGAGCTTTAAGTGTATATTTAGACATAAAAAAATATGTTCTTGACCCTCTCTATTCTTTTTGGAGTTAAAAGTACTTACTTTCCATCCCAGAAGACACAGCTGTGTTTTACATTTCTGTGGAAATCTGATTGTTAATATGATAGGTAGAATATACCGACTTCTGCTTTAGAATGTGAGTATGTTGTGCTAAATTAAAAAAATAAAAAAAAATAGAGAAGTCCAGGAAGCAATATATCTAGTTTTGTGTCTAACCATTCACTTATGCTTTAATGTTCTAATTGGCCTTCAAGACTAAATTGGTTTAAACAAAGGGACTGAATGTTTTGGCAATAAAAATGAAATTAAGCTTGATTGTTTTATGTACCTTGTAGGTTGTATACTGTATAATTCTTAAGAACAT
This sequence comes from Pyxicephalus adspersus, assembly GCF_032062135.1. Lineage (NCBI taxonomy): Eukaryota > Metazoa > Chordata > Amphibia > Anura > Pyxicephalidae > Pyxicephalus > Pyxicephalus adspersus. The sequence goes on along the minus strand of NC_092862.1, from coordinate 46,583,568 downwards.
TGTGTAACCTGTTGCCCATAACATCCTGCTAGTCATAGTTCAGTGAATATGAGTCTGCCTTTGTCTACTGTCAGATCTGCTATACAGCTCTCAGGCAATAATCCACATGTGCTAGCTTCAGCTGTCAAACATCTTGGTCTCCAGCCAGATCCTGTAACCGCCAACTGTAAGCGAAGTAACAAAGAAGAGAGCACATGTTGATATAAGGGCTGGAAAATGTTTCTCTCAAACACACCCATCCTTACAGAACAACGGTTATTCTGGTGAAGGAAAGAATCCTGCTGATTTCTCGATAAGAGAACATAACAGATGGCTTCATTCAGTAAACTGAACTGATAGTAATGTGAACATTGATAGCTGTATTATAATCTGCTAATGCATGGTATTGTGTAAGGGGACATAGCATACTAAATATATCTATGTTTTAAAAAATACTATATACACATTAGTAGTTTCATCTCTGTGACATATGAGAACTGAAACCACCTTGTCCGCTGTCCCAAGTATCAGCCCTTCCCCCACCTTCCTTTCTTTTTGAAGCATCAGCCCTCCGAAATTGAATGAATTCTTGAAGGGCAACTAGGATTTCTGATTATGGGTAAGAAGGGTCTTAGGCCACCCACACAAAAAAATCTCTACTTATTGATATGTCTTTTGACATTTATCTGTAAAAGATCATTCACACAACTTTTTTTTCCTAAAAATAAGATAGGATAAAGAAAGGATTCACTCAAAATCACTGCTTCCTTAATTCTGATGGTAACTACACATAAGTCAAATGTAAAGCTACCATATGCATTTAGCTTATGATCACATAGATCAACACAACCTACCAACAGTAGTATATAAGTTTATAAGCTTATATGTATTAGTGAGGTTGTGGTGGGCTATTAAATTCTGCTCTTGATAGCTTACAAAAGTAACTGAGATTATTATAAAATGTTTGTATGCATGGGAAGCTCTTTAAACAATGGCATTGAAAGTTTGATTTTAGTGCTGTACCCCTGAACCAAAATTACCTAAAAACAAAATGTTTTTCTAAAACCCAACTCCAGATACAACTTTTTTTGTTTTGCTTTAGATATAAATGTTAAGGGCTATGGCCTATTTAAGACTTTATTTGCAGACTTGGAGGGGATGAGTGATAGGAAACCTCTCGAATAAGGGCTAAAAAATAAAAACACACATTTTAGGTACAGAGTTGAAAAGTAAGAATTCTGATAATGTTTAATCCAACAATCCATTTCCCATACATAAAAGTAAGAGAAAATCATGCTGCTCTATGCAAAGCAAAACAAAACCAGCTGGCTGGACTTGATTTATGATGACATTGCCTAAAATATGTACTTTTGATCATCTTTTGTCTAGTAGTTAGCCTTCTGTAAAGTTCAATACCTGACATCACTTAAACATTATTGTCATTTGTGAGTACTTTCATCAAGTAACTTGTAGATATGCCATTTGATGTAATGAGGCACAGGGATTCCTCTATGTCTGCTCAGCCATGCTCTGTGTCACTCCTAAACTTCAGTGAGTGGATTGTTTCAGTAGCTGCTCATATAGGTCACATTGCTTGTAAAATCAAGCTGACCTTCTGTAAGCTCCCTTGTTTAGAAGTTGGGACATAAGTGACTGGTAATTTGAAATATGCATAATATGTTGGAGCTATATAAATCCTGTTTAATAATAAATGATAAAAAGAAGATTTTTCTGTTTTTATTTTGTTGTAGGCTAGTTGAGTTTGTTTTTTTTATGTTTTTAGTGTTTAGCTTTTATTTTTAAGTAGCTTTACAATATTTAAAAGAAGTATTTTTTTCCAAAAAACCATAGCATAAAGGTCTCAGAGGAAACTTCAAAATCTGCATAACAGCCTGCTATTTTTTTCTGCTGTACTTTTGTGGTCTTTACTTTGAAGCCCAGTCTGTTCTTCAGGCTTAATCACCCAAGAAGTCTGAATGCATCCCACCAATATTCATCTAAAAATGAGTCTTTTGAAGTCACCGTGACGACTCCACTGACTCCCACAGAGACACTGAGAAACCACCGGGCTTATTCATCCAGGCTGTCTAGATTCCTCCTGTTAATATTTGATAGCAAATGTTTGCCATAATGAATGAAGGTGGATAAGTAAAAGTTAAATTTGGAGGCCTAGAAATGCTGCATTGAGCTGGGCCTTTGAAAGGCCAGCTCGAAAGATTATAATTGAGAAGAGTGTATAGCACACTCTGCTCAACGTGCTGTGAAGAAATATCCCTCCTGTTCTGGACTATTCATGCTGTATTTATTTGAAAGGGGATTAAGTCCTAGGGTGCCCTGACAGGAAACATCATGTGATTAAGGAGAGGGCTCAGTCACAGCTTAGACAGCCTGGAAGCAGAGGGAGGAAATGAATTCTGCTCCACTTGATGCATTTGGGGTGAGTTATAAGCAGAGGGTCACTACGTTCAACTCCAGGATCCAAGACTTTCTGACTTGGAAGTAAATAATTGCTTAATAAATTATTGTATGTGGAGGATTGCAAGTAGCTTACAATGCCTAATTATTAATTACAACTAAAAAGGAAACAACAGGTAATTGATGTGGTTTTTGATATTTAATTATACGTCTTACATTTTGTATCCAGGCTTGAAAAAGATATTAATGGATAGAGGATGAAGAGTATGTAGGTGTCAGACTTTTAGCTGGTAATTATTCTCACTGAGCAAAATTATACTGTTATCAAAATGACTAGAAAAATACATGAGTGTTTGGGATTTTTGTAATTACTACACTTGAATTTTCATATATTTGTTCATATATTCAACCCATATATTTTATGCAGAGAAATGGACATATTTGCAATGCATGTAACATTGTTATGCAGCCTTTTATTCTTTCTTAGATATTTGTGGGTAACAGCTGTAACAAACTTGATTGTTTTTTTTCTTTATGGAACAACTGTACAAGGCATCATCTAAAAAATATCGATTTCCCACAATGCATGCTACTTTTTATTCCACTCATGTTACATAGTTACATAGTTAAGTTAAATGTCCATCAAGTTCAACCACTTAATACATATGTAAATAAACTTATCCTATTAAAAAAAAAACAAAAAAAAATATATATTCATAGTTGATCCAGAGGAAGGCAGAAAACCTTGGTTTAAATTGCTCCAACAGGGGAAAAATTTTCCTTCCTGATCCCATGAGTCAATCAGATTTTCCCTCGATCAAATGTGCCTCCTGACGCGTTTCACAGAACTGGTCTGCTTCTTCAGGAGTGTTTGATTGCACAAGTGTTGTGAATACACGAGTCTAGAAAAAAAATATATATAAGGGTATATGTAAGGGTATAAATTCAAAAATTTTATACAAAAACATAAAAACTTATGAAAATAAGAACGTGATAGAACATGCAGAATGCTGTTAATATACACCTTTACAGGAGAGAAATGCATAGATCTGGGAACTGCTCAAGATTGCTGCAGCTTCAGTGTATTGCCCTGTAGGCAATAGCAAACCACTTAGCCTAAGTATATGTGGATACTGCCATCTTTATCAGTATTATCTATTTCTGTATCAGAAACACAAATTTACTAATTTTACTTCTTCCCAACACTCACCGCACATTTGTAGTCTGCACTACTCCTGTAAAATTCATTCAAATGATTAACAAATACATAAATATATTCCTTGACAGTATCAATTAATTATAATTATTTACCCTATAAATCTTTAATAAAAGAATCGCTAGGGCTGAAATTGGAATATTACTAGCAAAGTGGATTTTACAAAAAAAAATTCACTCATCTCTACCTGTTACATTACCCAGGCATCAAAACACTTAATGAAAACATTTAGCCTAACAGATAACTTATTGCATGTTGTAGTGCTTTTTTAGGTGATAGGTTTTCTTTTTGTAGGACATCAAAGCAGTATATTATACAATTTTTTTCTATTCAAAAAATCCTAAATTATCTCTGTACAAACTGCACATCCAGTGTCCCTACAAAACACTTGGCATGCAGAGACTTGTGAACATAGTTCTCTTTTGTTCTCTGTATGAGCCATGTAGATGTTTATTTGAATTCAGCTTCCACTTTGCTGGGATACTGGGTATTTGACCAGAGTTGTTGATTTAATAGCTGGCTCTTCTGGCAATAAGTTTTAACACAATGATAAAATGTGAGCAAATATACTTTCATTCAGATTATTTTTTGGAGGAGATGTTCCATTGAAACACCCTAAAAGACTCCTCATACCTTTTATAATATTTGAGTAACTTGAAACTGAAATTGACAGTGACAGAAGTATGTGCTGATACAATGTATAAATAAATGGGTCTGGACATTTCAGGTCCTCTTGTATCATATACATTATCTAGATAGGGAATCTTATTATAGTGTCATAAAGTGCAAAAGTAAGACGGCAAACCAAAAAAACAAAGAAATCAATTGTCTTTCATTAAATGTGTTGAAGAATGGCTAAACGTTTGCATAATTGTACTATTGTTTACCTTTACATTAGATTTACTATATTCCCCAGGAATCAGCTGAAATATAAATCAGGCTTTGAGACACTACAGGATGCCAAAAGAAAAGGCAGAGTTCACCAATTAAATGCAAATAACTGTTTCTGTAAATAAGTACAGGAGGTATCAGACCTATATTAACTACATCTAGCCCACATTCCAGATGCCACATGTCCTACTAGAGCACTAGAGGCATTTAAGATTTCTTGAATGCCAATATGGTCTGGGTTTTGGAGGGAGTTTCTTCTCTTTGAAACACCAGAAAATGTCAAAGGATATACACTAGTTGGGACCAATATATCAGAAAGCTGAAAATGGGATTCAGCAGACCAATTGACACATAGTAGTGGATATTTGTAAATTGAACTTAAAACTGCTGTTGAATTTGATGCTTATATATGTATAAATATATATATGTGTTAATTAAAACTATTTCCAAGTCTAGAGTTGACAGGCTGTTATATGTATCTGCTTTGTTTTTGTGAATGTGAGTCAGCACAGTAAAACTCGAGCATGTCCTGAGTTCACCTTTGTCCTATAAAATACTTCTCCATAACAGTATCTATGCTGGATCTACACATGTCCTTCTTACAGAAACCTCAACCACCAGCACACAAACTCTGATAATATTTTTTAGCAAAAATATGTTTATGGTAATAGTTTATTCTATAATTATGTTGTTTTTTTTTCAGTATCTTCATGTATCACAACATATAAAAAGACACCACCTCCAGTACCACCCAGGACTACAACAAAACCTTTCATCTCCATCACAGCTCAGAGTAGTACAGAATCTGCCCAAGATGCCTACATGGATGGACATGGACAAAGGGGGGATATGATTAGTCAGTCGGGCCTCAGTAACTCCACTGAGAGCCTGGACAGTATGAAAGCACTTACTGCTGCTATTGAAGCTGCCAACGCTCAGATCCATGGCCCTGCAAGCCAACACATGGACAACACCATGACAGTAAACTCTACATCAACCGTTTCCACCATCACTGCAGAAGACAGGAAAAAGAACCAGTTCAGGAAAAACCTATCTATTGGCATACAGGTAAACAAAGCATGTTTCTAGATATCTCTGTCCAGTCCAGTGTAAGGTATTATTTTGCTTATTTGTAGAGGCCATTAGGGTGAGTCATCCACTCTCATTTCCTTTGGAAACATAAACAGCGAAATCTCCAAGCTCTAATTTGTGACTCCTTTCCTGATCACTTTTGTGGTTTGAGTGTTTCTATCCTCTTTTGTGTAATCCATTTCTTGTGCTGTATTATTCAAAATTTAAAACAAATAAAACCTATTGAAGGACTAGTATCTTGTTGTACAGATTCTTGTACAGGCCTGAAAACTCAAAATGACCCCATCAAAAGATCCTCAAACAAAGGAGGAGGAACTCTTGGGTGTTTTTCCAATCCAGTATCTATAGCTGTTTAGGTGGTCTTTCCCACAAACTTGATTGTTGATTACACATAGTAAATATTTACAAAATGATTAAATGAAAGCTTTTATAACTATATTGGTGTTTTTTAGGGAACTCATGGATGCATGTGTTTGTAAACTGTAGCTATAAAGATTTCTGGTTATCTGAGTTTTAATGCTTGGTTATCCAGTTGATGTGCGATTGAAAATGTTTTACTTTTTAATAGAACGTAATAGAATATTAGAACTCCTCATTTTACTGGTGTCTTGGGCTTTGATTGAAATATTTACCCTAACTTCCTGTTCTGCTGACAACAGTTTCATCAGGAAGAACATGAAGAGACATTTGTAACAAGGACACACAAAGAATGATCTTACTCCACAAAAAAATGTGTTTCTGTCTGTGTTGCTGTTGGGGAGTTTACCTGACAGAGTTTTAAACTTCTCCCTGCTCTATTTAAAACTAGGAAAATGGTTTTAGGTTTAGAATATACTTTAAACTAACTCTGTAGTTTATTTGAAAGAAAAACACAACTTGCAAAAAAAGAAGTTTATTTTTACTAATCTTTACTGTTGTATATCAATGCAATTGACAGATTCATCAACATTAGACACACATCTGGTTCCCCATTTGTGCAGTGGTTGCACCCGCTTGCTGCTGCGTCACTACAGATGTAGGTGGTGAAACAACAGCCCACAGCAAGGGGACCAGACAGCAAACAAATCCAAAAACATCATGGATGAAAATTATATTTTTCATATCCTATCTTTTTAATTGACATATAGAGCCTGATTTAGGAAAACTCTCCAATACTGGAGAAGATAGACTATCATAGGAGAACCTTGGTGTTCCAGCAAACATGAAATGGATCTGGTCCAGGATTGAAAACACCTGCCAAAAATTAACAATTGATTTTAAGAAAATTCATTCCAGTTTTGCTAGATCCTCAGGGTTCATCCATGAAAGTCTGGATGTATGAACCTAAGCTTACGCGAGTTCCCCATATATAGAAACCTCACAAAACATGTCAATAATTGCTTTTCATTATGCTGCATGTTGTCCAGTTAAGCTGCAGAGTGATCCATGGCTTTGTTATGGTGCTTGCAATATCAATGTAAAAAAAAAAATACTGAAAAAAAGCAGCAAAATGGTACAAGTGGAAGCAAACCTATAAAAGTAATTCCGGTTCTGCAACTTGTTAAAAAATGTTTTTTCTAATTATTATTAGAGTATTTTTTCCCTTAAGTAAGTTTCCCTTCATTAAAAATAATGGCCTACAGCCAGGTGGCATACATTGCCAACAACGCTTACAGCCTAAAACACTGCAGAGAATATTATTGATGTGGCCAAATGTTTCTTCAAAACAGGTCATTTTTACAAAAGTGAAATGAATGAATGAAATATGGTGAGTCTTTTCAGGACCAGTGCTGGAACCTACTTGGGAGGATATGAACAAAATCGTGGGCTTATGTTATTTTTATATTTAGGGAACATGAAGACATTTGTGGATGCAGTAAGGCAGCATATTCATTATGAATAACCAGTCAACTACACCAAGAATGGTTTTATTAGGCCTGTTGTATGTTTTTACCACATCACACCCCAAATAACAGATGATCTCTGCAGTGTGGTGCTTTTACTAGATACATAAAAAGCAAGACATGTACCTGCAGGTTGTCATCTTTTGAATTGTGCCTTTTGCAGGCAGATCAGTAGAGGCCGAGAAAGAAGTAGATCAGTAGATCACAGGTCCTGCACCACCTGGAGAAATGTAGAAGACGGTATAGCTGGTAGGATGTTAGGATTTAGTTGTGAAGATTTTTGTGGTACATAAAAAATGTATGAATACTTAAAGAATATCATAGTTTTTTATTTATTTTTGTTTTTGATAGAATGAAAAAGATTAGAACTACCCAGTCAGATGCTATTACAGCTACTGCTACTTCTTATCTGGGGCTACTGTGGACAGATTTTGCTTGTCTTCCTGACAGGAAGTGACAACAAATCTGTCCCAGTGAAATGGACAACAATAAAAAGCTGACAGGTTCTAGCATTTCTGTACTTAATGGTAAAAAAAACAACTTTATGTCTGTGTTTCTGTTAGAGAGTTTCTGTTACTTCCTGTCCCGACAGGAAAACCTTTTAGCCAGACAAGAAGTGAAATAAATATTTCCTACAAAACCTGGTGGTGCAATAAAACTTAATCCTAAACTTTAATATTTCTCCACTCTATCCAATCCAAAAAAAATCATGCCCTTACCTACACTGTACAGGCATAGAACTGTGACTTTTATCATTTACATAACGATGACACAATTTCTAACTTCTCATCTACATTGTTTTAGGTTAAGCTTGCAATAATATTTTACCAGACCATTGTGATACATTTCCTGTTTAATCATGTGTATGGAGGCTCAGTCAGTCCTATTTTTTCAGCATCAGATGCTGATTCTGAAACTTGATTTAATGGGGCATCCATTATTAGAAAAAAGAAGAAAAACATTGAGCTTAGTGATAGGTTGTATTCTTTTGGAACATACTTTATCTATGCAATCTAAAATCATGGTATTATTATCTTTACATGTGTGCATGCAGCTTGTGGTAGATTTCAGAGTGGTTCTTGGAAGCAAAAAGTAGCTTTCTCTCCTCTAGGAGAAGAATCACACTGCAACCACATTAGCATGAGCAACGCATGCAAACACGTTATCCTAGGAACAGCTAACTAAGCCATTAGGGGTCCAGTCTGTTTTTTTTTAAATATACTTTTAGCCAAGATTTTTTTTACTTTTATTCTGGGCCACAATAGAGAGATTTCCCCATACTTTACCTTATGGTGACAGTAGTTTTACCAGACAGGAAGTGAGGACAAATCTACAACAGGGACAAATAAGTAAAAATGTTTTGTTTTTTTTATTACTGTAGGGTAAGGCTACTGATAGGCAATAGTTTACCCAAAAGTGAGATTTTGGTAATTTGTGTTGCATGTAGGACTGAATCAGCTTTGGGCTTCTTGGATAAACCACCAAATAGAAATTTCTATATCATAGTCCCAGACTTTACTTTTTATCAGAATTTTTTTTTTCTTTTGTGTATTTACAACCCCTATTGTTTCATTTTTTATCATCTAAAATAAATTAAAATTTGTTAAGGTTGTGCGGTCACAGCAGGGTTACAGAACCCACACACAGATATCTCACTAATCCCTGACAAATATAAGGTGATTTATTTCTCCAATGTACAATTTTTTAAATTGGTGGATTGACACGTTATTGAGTGAAACAGAGACTATTCAGTATGTTACGGAACAATGGTAACATTATGGACTGCGTCACAGGAAAGGTTGGCTACTTCAGCAATGACAGATAAAAACCCTACTTACTAATCTGTATTTTTTCTAGGTTGATGGGCCAGAAGAAACTGCCAATGCAGAGCAAAGAGAAGCGGCCTACCGATATCAATCAGTAGGGATTCAAGTAGAAGAAGAAAGAGCGTAAGGATTTTTATATCCCTTATACAAAGTGGTACCAACAGCAAAAATTATGCAAAAAAGGAAAAGGGGGAAATAAGGTGAAGTCGTTGCCATTGTGACCAATCAAGTTCCATCTGTTACTGTTTGGAAAAATTAAGCATGGAACCACTAATGACTACAATTCCATTTTCCATGCTTGACGTTCCAATTTACTCCAAATAGGAGATCTTATATCTTTTCTACTAAACAAATTTTTTTATTGTAATGATCACCTACTAATTACTTCAAATAAAATCAAGAACCAGTTAAATGCAGGGTTAGCTGTACTAAGCACTAAATTAAAAATAAATAAATTACAAGGTATTAGATACAGGGCTGGTTTTATGGTAAGGTAAACTGAGAAGTTGCTTAGGACCCCTATTTTCTCCAGGGCCCCATCTGAAGGAATGGCAGGGATACAGGAAGCTAGAATGATGTGCTTTTGAGGTTCTGAGGTCCATTTGCCTGGGGCTGAAATTTTGTCTAAAAGTGTCTCTGCTTAGATTCGTTTTTGGGCTAGGAACTTTTTTGGCAAGCATAGAAAATATGAATTTATCTTTCCAGAAATTGTGTCCATGGCATGTACTGTGAACAGAATAAATATCCTTATTTTTGATTCTATTTATATTAATCCCTTGAATTTAACATGTAATAACCAATATGTCTGTGAAGGTTCCCATATATCCAGGTCATTCTATATCTAGTAGCAAGTAGTCACATTCGACTGGACTTCTTTTACCTTGGGCCGCACGGAGCCTCCGAGCCACCGTGTTTCCTCTGGGTATTCTGGTTTCCTCCCACATTCCAAAATCATGCAGTGGGGTTAATGGGCATTAGATTGTGAGGTAAAGCTATTGACATGACTATGGACTTTTTAAAGCGCTATATAAATACTGTGTAATGATAATATTAATAACTGGACTTTTTCTTGACACTGTTCAAGACATTTTGCAGCTTTTCAAGCAGCTTCAACTGATAACGCAACTTGGAAAGCCATAAAACATATTCAACATTACAAGAACAAGTCCAGGTGAATGTGAATAACTACTACTAGATGTCCTTCTTAACATATACATCAACCATTGCCCACATAGTATATCCAGTTGGACAAAAAAGAACACATTCATATAAGGGTAAACTGTCAGATTGTTCTGATAGTAGACTGGTAATACTTTAAGGATGATTTAGCAGAGGTTTTGACCTTTCCCAGCTAGAAACCCCAGGAAGTGGGGAGTGTCCTGTGACACCGGTATTTTGTGTGCTCTTATGCTCCATGGTCATGTGGTTTTGTTTACAAGTAATACTTCATCAGTGCCTTCAACTGTCACACCGATCTGTCTTTTCAACATCAAATGGATTCCATGTCAAAAGATGTATTGTGGCTTTGTATGGCCTGTTGTGAAGGTTAAATAGTAGATTCCTGGCAAATAAAATAGTTCTCAAGCATGGAACTTTACTTCTATTAGTAATTTATTATAGACTTATCAAACTAGCAATTACCTTGTAGGATTAAAAGCTAAAACAGCTGATCACAAAATAAATGCAGTGGCAATAGCTAAACAGGAAAATAGTTTATTTTTGTAGTTTTACTTGTAAAAGTTAGAAATGTATTATCAATAATCCTATTAGTCTGTTGTTTATTACTTCTGACAAGTTAATAAACAATAAGAAATGACATTGTTTAAAAGTAAATGATTCATTGTTCTACAGGCTGCAGGATAGTGACCCCTATTCTGAGTATCTGGATATTCTACAGCTTTACAATATGTCAGGCCTGTTGTATAAAATATGGAATATATATAGCTGTGTCGTGCTTAAAGCTTATCTGAAAACTTCCAATTACAAATATATTGGAGTTGTTTTCTGTCAAAGGATTCTATTTTTTTATCCCACAATTCCTTAGATTACACAGCCCTACTGGACAGCACAGCATATTCAGTGGCCTGGATTTTCTATATTACAGGTGCAAGGAGTTGATAACAAACCAAATCCTGGTACTTACTCTAGATGCATTTATATCCAATGTACTGATTTTAGTTAAAGGTATCAATTTACAAATTAGGAATCAATTTACAGTATAAATTCCCCACATACACATTTTATGATCAATTTTTTTTAACAATGTTGACTGCAATCCAGAAAGACACAGGTTATAAAAGATTAGGTTGATAATAATTGGGAGCTCAGGACAGCGATGAGGTAGACAGCGATGAGGTAGACATAAAATGATGCTTCATGAAATGTCTGTGCATTGGACATATTTAATGTTATACAGTCATTGTGATGCTTGTAAGACATATTTTCCTAGTCTCATTCATTTACCTGCAGACCAGTGCTCTAAATTACGCAGGACAACATAGCGGAGTGCATTGGTGATTCTTTATGGAAGGCTTCCCCCACTGACACTGATTTGAAGGAATGTCACAGCATTCTTTGTTTCATGGCCTTTTAACCTATTTCTTGACTGATCACTCATCACTGCCCCCAGTTCAGATCTCTAGAGGGGGGTAGCATTCTGTATGCTATATTATTAAACACATGCAACTAGGATAGTCTTCAACCGCCTCCATTCCATTGTGTAGGTTTGGGATTACAGTTGGCTTTTTGCTGTCAAAGTATGCATGCACTTTTGACAGCACTTTTTAGTTCCAGTTTGGGCAACCTTCAGATGAACTGCATGTTAGAACTTGTACTTTATCACCAACAGCCAGGCCACAGGAATCTAATGACAGGTTTACCCTCAGCACTTTGCTTTTATGCTTTATGAATCCAGAGCCATGCATATAAATTATTTAACAACCTGTTAAGTGTGGTTTAAAATCTAATTTCCGTACCAAGAAATAAGATGCCAGGTAAAATACAGTAAATAATTACACTAAGGCAAGACGCCAAAATACTCAGGCCTAACCTACAGGAACATGCTCACTTTGATCAGAAATCTGTAGACATCAGTTTTATATTAAAGTTCACTTATTAGCAAACAAATGTAATGTGCTATACATTAATGTTCAATTGCACAGTCCTTGTTTTGTATAACATTTTTTCAAACAAAAAAAAAATACAAACTTTCAGTTATTGTCACCTAAAATGAACATTGCTGATTGATTTGGGTAAAAAATTGCTAAACAGACTGACTGTACAGCTCTCTGCACAGAAGCCTGTTTTGTTCAGCGGAGAGGGTAAAAGGAAGTAGGAGCGAGCAAAAGGTACCCTACTGCTGGGACTTCAATAGAGTTTACAGTGGCATTGGGTATTATTTGTCATTAGCAATTCAAAACAGCAGATCACTATTGACCTCCTTCCTAATGTGAGAGGACATCTGTACCTACTACTATTTTAAAGGAGAGATCATTTATGGCAGAAAAGTCTAGTAGGTATTTGATGCTTAAGATTTTTAAAGTCAAACATTCATGCTTTGATTACCAAATGTGCATGTCTATATATAGAGAGAGAGCTGGGAGGGAAAGTATGGTCAGATACTACTGTGATAGGTTTAACCTTGAAAAATCCAATTTATCAGTCAACAGAGACTGGTGGCCAGTTCTTAAAAAAATAAAGACAGTCTGAAGAGTTTGCACCTGCGAGCAGAATAATGTCTTCCAGATCAGGATTCTTTGTGGGCTAAATACTGACATGTGTGCAGATTCAGGATTACAGGATAGTCATCCCTTGAAGGCCACAATCAGGCCGAGATGTTTATATAAACATTTTTCTGGCTCATCCTTTCAGATTTGCTGCTCTCTTTTAGAAAAATACTTTAACAGCACTACTTTATACACTTAGTACTGCAGCAAAATGGTAGGAACTTTTGAAGATGTCCTAAAGGGAAGCTAAAACTAAATGATTTAAAGCCAAAATCTGCTCCCACCTAACTCGGAATAGCTCACTTCTAGACAATCATTACAGTGATTTTGATGAAGGTTTCAGCCTGTGTTAGAGGGTTGTAAATGAAAACAGAAAAAGTTGTAAATAAGAACATGTTAAAATGCTTGTTGATATCTGCTATAAAGTATTCAATACAAATACGATTTTCTTGGTGACAGTTTTGCATACACAATATGTGAACATAGAAATCCATGATTTACCTCCTGATTCTACTCTAATGTAAGAAATGACATAATGAAAGTCCCCCTCCCAGCCAACAGTCTTTTCCTTAAGGCCCACTAGCTCTAGTTCTAGTTGGCCTGAGGATAATTTTGTGAAATGTTGTTTAAAGCCAGTTTACCCTTACCTGTAATTCAGATCATTTAAATAATTTATAGTATCAATTAGCTAGTTCTCTGCACCCAACTATAAACACCAACTATGACATTTACAAATGGGTTTACCTCTTTGCTGTTTTTTATGGAAAATGCAGTACTAAAAAATTACCAACTTCCTTCTGATGACCAAGAAGTAGTTTTTCATTCAGAGAGATACTTGTCCCTAAAGGCAGATAAGAGGAATATTATTTTTATTATTATTATTATTATTAATAAACTGTATTTTTATAGCACCGAAATATTACGCATCGCTCTACATTAAATAGGGGTTTGCAAATGACAGTCGGATACAAACACTTGGCCTGATTTATTAAAACTCTCAAAGGATGGAGAGGATACACTTTCATCAGTGAAGCTGGGTGATCCAGCAAACCTGGAATGGGTTTTCTCAAAGTCATTTGTTATTTGCTAGCAAATGTTTTTAATCCTGGACCAGATCCATTCCAGGTTTGCTGGATCACCCAGCTTCACTCAATAAAGTGTATCCTTTCTAGCCTCGGAGAGCTTTAATAAATCAGCTCCAATGACACCAAACTTTTGGGAGGATTTATGAATACAAAATACTGGGAAATGTTTAAAGTTTTTATTCGTAGGACAAAGCCCTCATTACCACCTTCATGCAGAAGTGAGAAAATATTCAGTTTTAGAGACACAAAGAAAACAGCCACTATTTACACAGGAAGCACTTCTGCCCTGCAGCTGACATGTATGGAGTGTTATGTTGCATACAGGTTTATCCAGTCTGTGATGTTGAGCTGTCCAGCACCTTACACCACTGTTTATTGCTAATTAAATTTCAAAATCTATAATTAGGAAGATTCTATCTAATCTTAAGCTAGTGAAGAGTAGAGGAAATTTAAAGCCCAACAGCATTGTCTATTCTACTATGCAGCTAGGTCCAACATAAAATTCTATGTTATTAGACATTTTAAGCTGAGCAGACACACGTCCATGCCATTGGATTGATTGAATGACAAGAGATCATCTCTATGTAGAAAAACATTCACTTCAAGAACAATCTTAACAGTTATTATTATTATTATTATTACTACACAGTATTTCTATAGCACCAACATATTACACAGCGCTGTACAAAGTCCATAGTCATGTGACTAGCTGTGCCTCAAAGGGGACTCACAATCTAATGTGCCTACCATAGTCATATGTCATTAATACAGTTTAAGGGTAATTTTGGGGGTTAGCAACCTAAACTAACTGCATGTTTTTGAAACGTGGGAGGAAACCAGAGTACCCGGAGTAAAGCCATGCAAACACGGGGTGAACCTACAAACTCCATGCAGATAGTGTCCTGGCCGAGTTTTTAACCTGTGACCTAGCCCTGCAAAGGTCAGAGCACCTACCTCTGAGTCACCGTGCTGCCCATCTTTCCAAGCAATTCGAACAATCTCTAAGTAAACCTTGCAGGGGGATAATTCTCTTTATTAAGTGAACAACCTGTATTCCTTTAGCAAATGTACCAATGTCTGTTTACAGACAACAATAGGAGAAATTTTATAAGACAAAGAAAAAATGAATAACTTAAACAATTTAGGAAATGTGGTGGATTTTAGCTTCTTCAAATGATATGCTATGTTTCTCAACTAGGTCCCACTAGAATATGTAGAAGGAAAGAGTGACCACAAACATTTTTGAGTGAATTCCTTAAGCAAAACATGACTTCATTAAAAGGGAATTTATGCTAAAACATGTATCATTTGCTGTAGCATTTGTTCTCAAAGAAAACAAGGATCCACCTTACAAATCAAATTTTCTGCTGAACTTTATGCCAAAAATGTTTGGTTTTGGTGAGTTCAAATACATATAAAAATCCCATATATTAACTTCAAGCCTGATATATTTAGCAGGATAGGGCAACCAGTTTACAATAAAATACATTCCAGACAAATGTGAAAATGTTTCATTGTACATGTAAATTGACCCAGGAGACACATCCTACCTTTTCAGTTCATGTTTATGCTGCCATTCATCTCACACAGCTGGCTGCCCCAATAGTTATAACCCTACAGCATTTAGCATCCACATCTTCTAAATGCAAGTTATTGTGTTCCCTGGTTCCAGTATTCTCTCTGCGTTCCCAGAACAGAGTCCTATATAGTGTACACAGTATAGAGTCTGCACCACATATAATAAAATGGCACAGGTTTACCATTTTAACAATGTACAATATTTACAGCATGGAAAGATAGATAACCTATATTAGATCTTATTACTGGGCTTTATAGATATATAAAGTATAACTGTAATCAAGTAATGCTTTCATTAAAAGTCATTAAATGTATTTTGCCTTAACCCACCATAACTGCCTTAGACTATCCACACAATGATGGATTTTTGTGTTTAGTTGAGCAGTCTGTTTTAAATAACTGACCACGATATTGAGTGTAGAATTCAAAGTACTTTGATTGTTCAGATTGGAAAATTCACAAGTATTTAACAGGGTTTTGAATATGGTTTGAAACAATTTTGAAACATGGAGATATTTGCTGATCTTCGTTAACTGGGAGGTTTATAAAGGTGGAAATTATTGATGAAATTTGCATTTTAAAAAGTTGATACTAAAGTATTGGGTGTACATCAGTTGCAATGGGTGGTAGCAGGGTGCATTGTTTTTCAATGTTTTTCAATTATCATCAGTGAGTTTGTGCTTGTTTGTTGTCCAGTCACAGGCCAGAGAAGTACCTGGAGTAGGCTGTGTTACCTAATGTCAGTGCAGACAGGTCCAGAACCAAGCTTTGCTGTATTGTTGGTGTATAGCCGATAAGACTGGTCGAACAGCGCTTCATACTTTAACAAGAAAACAATTCACATCTACTGTTGTTGTACAATAGTTCGATTCATAGAACATTCACATCTACTGCTATTATTATTATTATTATTATTATTATTATTATTAATAATGATAATCACTATTTATATAGCGCCAACATGTTACGCAGTGCTGTACATTAAATAGGGGTTGCAAATGACGGACAAATACAGAAAGTGACACAGGAGGAGAGAACCCTGCCCCAAGGAGTTTACAATCTAGAAGGTTGGGGAAGTAGCACACAATAGAGTGGAGATACTGCATATTATACATCTCTTAGATTGTAAGCTCTTCCTCCTGTGTCACTGTCTGTATCTGTCTGCCATTTGTGACCCTTATTTAATGTACAGCGCTACATAATATATTGGTGCTATAAAAATACTAATAATGATATCCATCTTATATCATTCTAATAATATATCATATATCATTCATAATATAAAAAATTTGAAACAAAAACTATAGACTGTGTAAAGCACACATTTTAGACTGAATATGTTTAAAAATCATTTAATATTCTTTAAAATCCTAAAATATATTTCTTGTTCCATTGTTTTACACCATGCATTACAGGACAAATACATAATAATTTGAAATAATGTTATCAGTAAGTCTAGGAGAAAAACAAAAAAGACAAGGTTGCCATTTTAAATTCAGTAAACCATTGCATATTATTTTTACTCAGATTAGTGAAAGTTAACTTTTGATTGGTTAAAATTGGTTGCTCTACTTTGCAATTTTCATCTTGTTCCTATAGGTATTTATGGTGCCCGACCTAATTAATTAAAATCCTGCTGTCTTGCTTTATTTATGTGAAATCATGCAAGAAGCAGGATGACTCAGATTGCTAAATCTGGATAACAACAAAAGCATTAAGCGAGTCATCGCATTCAATATGTTTAGCATTTGATGTCTCACATTTGGAACAAAAGGTGATTACTACTAAATTACGGTAACTCTTTTCATATTTGAGAGTTTGCTGTTCACTGGTGTTTTAGGGCAGCAGTATGTAAGCACACACACACGGATTATTCGCACTGACATTCAGGTGACTAAAGCATCTTCAAAGACATGAAAGAGATCATTGTTGGCTTGATAGCAGAACTTTCATTTGAAGTAACAATAGCTGCACAGATGGAGCGAGGGATCCAGGACAAGCACGTTGGCGCTTGTCATATCTTCATTAACTCTTTCACTAGAATATTTAAAATCAAGGTCCCAATATACAAGGATGTATCTGTAAATTAATTAGTTTTCATAACAAGATATTTGGGTATCACAAGCTGGGGAGCACCCCCCATGCACCGGATCTAATTGGCATCTTACTACAGTTGCTTAAAAAAATGTTTGCTTTGCCTTGTCTTAGCAAAAATGTTCTTTTCCACTGCTTGCTGCAGTCCTTCCACAGTAAGCCCCCTCACCCAGCTAGGAGCATTAGAACCAAGAGTAACACTACCACAAGCACATTGGTGGTAGTAGTCTATCAGTATCCATGGCCTGGTAAGACTTCCAGAATTCAATACAGGATTCTTATTGACCTGGAATGGCTTACATATTCATATAAAGGAATATATAAAAAAAAGCAGATCAATACGTTCTTTACCATCGACGGAACAACATATTAAAATAATTTATCATTGGCACTACCATTATGTATTCAACAGGTTTCCATTAAAGCACAGGTATTTTGTAAATGTTCCTACAGTGGAGCAAAGCTCCAAACAAGGGTAATCTTTTGTATAGTCAATGCATTAAAACTGTAGCATGCAATACTTTTTATAGCATAACATATCCTTTTCTTTAGGCGTTTTTATATCTAAATATTTAATAAATGGCCATCCTCAATTCAGGTGTCACCATGGTGGCATACTATTCTTTTCTAGATTTAATAGCAGAAGCTCTCTTCTTGAATCTCCCTATGGCTCTGCATTAACACAGCACACAGTCAGGAAAAGTTAAGGTGATGAGTCTTTCCCTCGGTTTTAAGGTTGTGTGTACAATTGTGAAGGTGAACTATAAATTTCTTTAAACTGTAACATTTTTAGCAGCTAATAATTTTATTACCTAGATCAGTGATTTCTGACAAGGGTCAGAGGAACTCTTAAGATTCCTCCAGGGGTTACTAGGTGTTCCTTGAGCTGTGGCTGATTGACTTTCCATGTGATAGAGACCTCAAGTTTTTGTGTCCAATGCAAGTCAGTAGCATGATACTGAAGTTCTTGTGTGGTAAATGGTTAAATGTGGTAAATTTTTTTATAAAAACAATAAACAAATAAACACATATATCCACAACATAATGAAGAGGTACAGATCATGACAATTTTAATACTGTAACAATGTCAGCATACATGTGCTTATAATTATGACAATAAAACTGATTTGTAAAGCGTGTTTTCTTTTCACTAAATAGAGACCATTTCCTAACCCTTGACCACATAAACTGCAGTTCTTTTTAGCTGTCTGTAAGGGGGACATTCTTTTCACTGGTCACCAATGTAGGACATATTTTTCCATTGTCCTCATATGGGCACAGCCAGGGGCTCTTCAAGACATGAGCATTATTCTGGGGGTTCTTAAGGAGTAAATAGATTGAGAAAAACTGATCTAGATGATGCTTACTTTAGTGTAAATGTGTTTAAACGTTCTACATAAATAACATAATAATATTAGTGATAATAAAACAGTATTGATGATAATACAAATAAAATTATATATAGGAATCTTACAAAATAATTGAATACCAGGATTAATTGTGTACATCTCATGGCTGCTGAAGCAAGTCTCCCTTCCCTAGTATATCAGAAAGTACTATTGTCTAATTTATAAACAGTAGAAAGAACCCTGGGCTGAGGATCAAAGGATTCCTTTCAATGGAAGATGATTCTTCAATTAGAGTTGGAAATGGCAACATGTGGAAATGGTAAATGCAGCAGGATATGTATCAAAGAAAATTAAACAGACCTATAATAAAGTAAACATTATATACAACATAATAGCTAATAAAAGGAATAAAGGCTTTACAAAAGAAATGTTGTAAGAAAAAGACAATACGGAAAATAGGAGAAAGAACTATGTGTACAGGAGGAAATAAGATTAGTAGCAGTAAAGAGTGTGATTAAATAGGCAGTTAATGCAACAGTTGTAAAGTTCTCTGAAAGGGCAGAAGTGTGTTTTGTGTCATTAGAAGTTCGCTAGTGGAATGGAAGTGCAATGGAGTTCGAGAACAAGGTCCAGTGCAGATAAGTACAGATTTTAGTTGGTAAAGAGATAAGCACATTTTCATATAATATATTGTTTATTTAATATTGTTGATAACTAGTCAAAAGTCAAAAAACCAAACCTTGAATACCAAATAAAAAAAAAAAATTAAAATGAAAGGTTACAGTGTGCACCAATGCACTAATACTTTCCTAATCCCAATCCATTCCAGAGCAAAAACATAAAGCACTATGACAATAAATAAACCTAATACGTCAACCCAACCTTTTTTTAAAGTTCTGCAGACTTCAAAATTAGTTATAACATTAAAAGTTTTAATTTCCACCCAACCCTATATATTGGGGCATCACCAGAACTTTAGTAAAGTATGTGAATGTACTAAAATCCACTGAAAATAATAGACCCCTGTCTGTTTGCTAAATTCAACAATTTCACTGGCCCAGACACTGTGCATAGAATTCTAAATTTAAAAAAAATGTTGATCCAGGCGCACTTAAAGGTATACTATAATATACAAAAGGTGTTTAGAGTTGGCATTATTGTGACAACACGTTGTTAAACATACTCACTGGCACATTCTGTTGCTAATAGATAAAAAAAACATTTAACAGTCACAAGGAAAAGTGGCAATGCAGAAACCCTTCATCGAGTGATGGTGAAAAAAAAATAAATTTATTTGGGAACACAAACCAGTCATAACCTACATAAGAAACATGGCATCACCAAGATATACCAGGACTTTAGGATTACCATACCTTACACCACATAAATATCAAGTCCTGTTGTGAGGGTGTAAATGAAACATGATTCTAGAAACCCCCTACAACACCAGGTGAATGAAAACACAATCGATAGCAATAAACATGTGACAGTAAAGCAGATGTACTGGTTGTTAAACAAATGAACGCCAACCAAGAAGGGCACTAGCCATACTCTAGTAACCTGCAAAGAAAGCACAATAAATAGACACATATTGCACGCAGCCATGCACTCAAAAATAAGTGCCAACAAAAAACAAAGAGGGGTTGCAAGTGTGAGTACAGCTTATTACCCAGACTAAGTCACTCAACAAACAGAGTTGTATTTATTTTTGTATTTAATTTTACTCAGGGCAGTTCATTTTTTTATTTTTGTTCTATGTATCTGTATTGGATGACTTCTGTTTTGGATAACTTATCTATCGAATAAATCAGCCTGCATATCTCAAAATTTGTTAAAGAGAGACTGATAAACTGCACCAAGCCAGGTAAAGCTCCCTCTAGTGGCTAAACTGATTTGCCCTATACTAAATATAGTAATAAAACTAAAGAAGTCTTGTCCAACTTTACTTTTAGTAAACACCTAGGTATAAGTCAGATGTGCATTCACATTCTTCCTTTTTTTTAAATATTGGTCAATACAATAATTCCCATATTCTATTTCCCTATTACTTACTGATAAAAAATATCATGTAGTGATTTACAATAACACTGGTATTCCTGCATAGAATACCGGTTTCTCTAAAGTAACATTTTCTGCATTAAATCCGATCTGTATGTTTTGTAACCACATTGACTTGACAGCTTTAGAGCGCTGTCACTTTAACAAGCTACAGCTTTTGAAAGCAATGGGTCAGGTTACATTGAAGCATGTGGATTGCCTATGCCTGTGTTCCCACGCCTTCAAAGATGTTTAAATGGATTTATCTGTTAGTGAAAGCCCTGTGTTATCAATAGAGGAATGCAAACACTGCACACTTGTAACTGGTGTAGACAGTTGTGATGTCACATCTTGTGAATGTTCCCTATCCAGCCAGAATTGTTTGATACATTTGAAAAACTTTGAGCACAAGGGGAGTGAAATACTGATAAGTGCTGAGCACATTCTGTAACGCTTGCGGTTTAGAGAATGCTGTTTGTATTACACTGAGCAGGTTCAGGCTTGAATAGCAAATATTTGATCTACTTTCAATAACTTGCTGGAGCTTCACATGTATGGTGTAATAAAAGAATGCAGTCATTAAAGGGTGCCACCTTATTTATGACAAGGAAAAAACAAAGGTGAAATGTAGAAATCATAAAACTCCCATTCAACCAGTAAATATTACTACACCAGAGCTTGAGGTCTCAACGGTAAAAGTAGATCACAGTAAACATGTTATCAAAGCCTCGTCTCAGAATTTGTGGCAACAACAACCATTTCTCTCCAAACTAAAAAAAACAGTATAGTATACTAAGAGCTAGTATGTCCTTATTATACAGTGAAAGTGCAAACCAAGTGCTTACAAATGGTACATACACATGACTACAGTAGATTGTAAGCTTCTTGACAGGTTGACAGTAAAAGGATGCAGAAGATGTCAGCACCATGTAAAAAGTGCCGAAATAAATAAAACAACATCAATCATAGCAAGAAAGCTGATATGCTGGAAAGTAAGTTAGACTTAAATGAACTTCAGAAGTAATCCCTCCTATTTGGAAAACAGACGAAACCACGGTAGAGCTTAGAGGGGCTAGAGTATCTGACATGTTTTTATTGATGTCAGCACCTTCCTATTCAGAATGTAACCAATCCCTCATTCCTGGGATGGATAACGTGGGGGCAGGTGGTAAAGGAAAATATCCCCAATGTGATCACAAACAACAGGCTTGATGGATTTTTATTGCTGATCCCTAATGAGGTGATTTAGTTTCCAGCCCTGATGACTGGCACCACCTGAGAAAGAATGTAGGAAGGAAGGTTTTCAACAAAGACAGCAACAAAAATGAGTGTTTAATATAAAAACCAACAGATCTTCTAACTTTTCCCGACTATTGACTTCTGTGTCTACTTTGATTAGGTGTTTGTATGATCACCTAAGCATTATCAGTATTATTTCTATTAATATTGTCATGTATTTATATGGTGCCAAAATATTAACAATTGCTAGTAAAATCTAGTCATAATGTGCATTGCCCTTTCATTCAGGAGGAGCAGGAGGATAGATGTCTAAGTGCTGTGTAGCGAGTTATTCTATTCCTTGAGACTTCATTATCTAAATATGTACATAAACTTTATGACTGTTCAGATAATGCTGATGTTTATTTGCTGTAAATGAGCCACCTTTATAGTAATTCTGTCTGGCCAAACAGACTGCAAAGTCAACTACTACAGCAGGACTAGTCAGGGTACCTTCATTTATTACCAGGATGAGTGGAAGTAAACACATTGAAGTCACAATAAAGCATTGGTCTATCTAGTTTGATCCCTGTTCCCAAAGAAATGTGCCTTTTAAAGAACCCACCTCTTTTACACACATTGCAGGTCCATTTAACCTAGCAGTATGTTTGGTGAAGTAAAGAACCTAATATGGAACCCTACATAAACTTGAGGAAAGCTCTATTTAGTATTTGGCTCAGCACTTAGATAGCTTACCCTTAAAGTGTATGTAAAACCAACTTTTTTTGTTTTGCATTGAGTGTGGGATTCCTATGACTAGTGTTGCTCTTTGGACAGAAACATTCAATCCTAATACAGCCCAATAATCCCAACTTTGTTAGCTAATTTTTATTACATCGCTGTACAGTATCCACTGTATGTGTACAAGATGTGATTCCCCTAACATCAGTGATCTGCCCTTATTAACCTGTGACATTATTATATAAATTAATATAATAAATGATTGTAGTTTTTCTGTAATATATTTTGATCAAAGTAAAACCAAACTATTGAAATGATTTGCATTATACTGGTTTGTTGGTGGTGGTAATGATGGTGAGGATTTTTGACATTGTGGCAGGGAGGCTATATATTTGGTAATCTATTGGTGATAAATACGGTTTAACACTTCTGCTTAAGGAGGTTAAAGAAGACATGTAGATAGAGCAATAAAGATTGAAATTTAGCAGAGCAATAGTAAAGGGGAATATAATGGGGTGTGGAGTTATTAAAAATGGAAAGAGGTGATTTTGTGTATACATGACACTGATGAATAAAACACAGTGATAAACTGAAGTCAGTAAACAAATGCAAAAACTCCCAAACTTATGGGATGAACATAAACTTGTACAACCTGACTTGCCCTGACTAGAGTCCTAACTAAATTCATGTGCTAGTTTTAATACTCCAAAGCTAATTTAAAAAATAGAGACAAATAGGAAGAAAAGAAACATCTGGAATTGGGTTTGAGATGTTCTACCACTTAATTTAAATGCAGGTGTAAACATATTTGAATGTGTACTGATTTTAGGTGTATATACTAAAATCTGAATTTTTTTGATCATTGCTGAATTATTAGTTTCCTTTTTCCATTTATTACAGGTTGCGTAGACTGACCCGATCAAACAGTGTTACTGCTGCTGTGCAAGCAGATCTGGACCTCAGGGAGCATTTTGAATGTCCAGTGGAACTGGCTGAACAGGAATTCCAATATAGTCGGCCACTGACCAAGCAGTATTCCCGTGATGCTTGTACCTCCACAGTCAGCATCCAGGGCTCAGGCAATCATTACCATGCCTGCGCGGTGGAGGAGGACTTTGATGCTGATTTTGATCCTTCCATACTACCTCCTCCAGACCCTTGGATTGATTCCATTACAGAAGATCCATTGGAAGCAGTCCATAGGTCAGTTTGTCACAGAGATGGACATTGGTTTTTAAAGCTTCTGCAGGCAGAAAAAGATAGGATGGAGGGATGGTGCCAACAAATGGAAAGAGAAGAGCACGAGAACGATCTGCCTGATCCTAGTAAGTGCTTGGCGTTATGATCACTACTTTTTTCACCACAACTATGATGTATCTACCTACAGCTTTGATTGGGCCAAAATCACATTTAGTGTTGTGTTGGGTTATACATGTTTTTATTTTTAGTTCACATCAAGTGAATGGCACCACTAGGTAGTTATTAAAGTAATGCCACCACAATGCACTGTGGATCTTCCATCACTATGCATGGGCATAAGCATAAAACACAAGCCTTAGTACCTCCTGCTTGTCTCAAGTGCCTGACTGCTCTGGATGTTCAGTATTCACTTCACTCAGTGACACTCTGGTGATGCGGAAAGCTGCTTTAGTTATGTGGTACCTTTTGGTGTCTGCACTTCACATCTGTCAGCAGCTTTTAATAAATGAATGATAATGAATAACTAGGTGCAACAAAATACATAATAATAATTGTAAATCAGAAAGCCTCTACTGGTATAAATCAAATTTCTGTATCCTCCAACATATTGAATGTGGAGAAGTGTAAGACTGTGTGAATCATTACACAAGCAAACAGGTATTAGGGCAAGCTAAGAAGCTTCTTGTTGAAAATGAAACAGAAATTAACAAAATGACCTTTGGCCCCACACAGCATAATACGTTTTTATTCTTTACATTGTTATTTATGATGTGTCATTTGTGAAAAGAACATGGAAGAACATGATCTATATTATTTATAATACTGATATAACGTGTAACCAAAAAAACATCTACCAGTTCATATAAGATGTATTAAAGAAATGATTCTTATGATATCTATGTTAAAAAACACAATTCTCCCATTTCACAGTACAGTATCAGTGGTAGCAGCAAATATGCGTTATAAGGTCATATCTTGTTTAAAGGAGCTATACATGTGAGAAATAAAAGTTGGCTTTGTTTAAAATCTGAAGTTTACCTCCTGTTCTCTATATATCAAAGCAAAAATCTCTTCTGGATGTGGGATAACTAATGGTTTTCGTCCGATAATAATGTACAGTGCTCATCGTCCATCGTCCGAACAACCGTCCTGGCAGATCCACAGACGTCAAACGACGAGCGATTGTAATGGAAGTGAAGGAGGAAGAGAGCACAGGGGGAGCCACTCCGTCGTTCTCCCCTCTCCATAGAGCAGAACGGTGCTGTATGTACAGCACTCGTTCATTCATTGTGCAGTCTTTTGACATTGGAAAAGATTGTGAAAGATCCTTTCCACTAACAATTATTGCATGTATGTACATAGCCCAAGTATAGCACACTACCAGTGCTGGTTC
The DNA here is from genome assembly GCF_032062135.1 of Pyxicephalus adspersus. Taxonomy (NCBI): domain Eukaryota; kingdom Metazoa; phylum Chordata; class Amphibia; order Anura; family Pyxicephalidae; genus Pyxicephalus; species Pyxicephalus adspersus. Next base: position 46,557,846 of record NC_092862.1, on the reverse strand, counting down.
CCCTTCAAAGTGCAAGTAATCGGTTTTTACTATTTCAGGTAAGTATTTTAAAACATGTTTCTGTTCCTAGATTTTATACTGGCATGGCAAATCAATTAGAGCATGGTGGATATTTTGACTTTAATATGACACACCATTTAGATAAGTGTTAAAAAAGTACTCAACAAAATGCATGTTTTACTGCACAATGATGTGTTGCTGTCCTAATTAATTTGGATGACACCACAACACAATGCACAGTAGTGGTCAGTGCACAATGACAGATAAACAAAAACTGTGCTGCGTAAAAGGGTTTGTGGGGCTCCAGGGTGCACTGTCCAGTTCTAAATGAATGGGCTACCCATGGTCAATGTACAAAACACACATACATAATCTAAAATAGATTTTTTTAACATAATAAATATGAACTGTGTCAGAGTAGGACTTCAACGACATGAATACAAGACTGTAGGCGCACAATCACATGCACCCACAGATAGTCTGCAAGTGTCATTAAGAAAATACAATGAATGCCTTCATTGTAGTCACTGTTTCATTCATTTATAGATCATATTCATGATTTAGTGCAGATGACATCATGTATAAAACCCTGTAAGGTGTTTATTCTTTTTTAATAAAATGTGCTCCTATCCTTCTTAGTTAACCTTAATCGGACCTCTAAACTCTGAATTAACTCCTTCCTTTCTTACATTTAAACCTGAGCTATTATGTTTTACCATAAATATGTATTATCTTTATTTCCATTTGTTTTGTTTGTTGCTTTCTAAGCATTCAACAAGAAAATGTGCAAAATTTTAAAAAACTAGAAAAAATGTTTTTTATTTTTTTATAAATTTTGCAAAAACTTTGATAAACTTTGGTAAAAAGGTGAAAACATTTGAAAGCTATTTGATGTATTATTTTACATCTAGTTTTTCGGGAACAAAATTTTATGCAATAAGGCTACGTACACAAATGTGGTAAGGGTAGAAGCAAGCCTAAAGGGACAGGGGAGTGAATTCCAGAGATTAAGTCCAGTCCTAGAGAAGTCTTGGAGCCATGTGCATAAAGGGGTTATGAGTGAGGAAGTCATTAGTAAGTCATTGGAGATGTAGAGAAGGTGGCAATGGATATATTTATCTGTAAGGTTGGAAATATTGGTGGGGAAGATACCATGAAGTAATTTATATAGATAAAATTAGATAGGAGAAATGAGATAGCAAGAAAGTTAGATATGTTTCTTTTGCTGCAGAATTCATCATAGAATCCAGTTAGTAAAATAACAGGCAAGAGTATGTTCCAGTTATTGGAGATTAGGGGGGGACATGTACCAGGATTCCTTTGGTCTCTGGGGATAGGAAGGGGAATATCTTAGAAATGTTGTGCTGGTGTGAGCAGCAGAACCCATAGATGTTCTGGATGTGGGGAGTGCAGATTCAAAACTGACACCAAGACCTTTGGGGGCGTGCTGTAGTTTTTGAACATTTGTTGATGGGCCAACCTCCAGCTAAAACTTTTAAAATTGAGTAAAGGGTAAAGCCTCTGCCAAGTTTTCACTTGTACCTGGAGTGTGTACCTGCACTTTTCACTGTGTACCTATTGGGAGGTCATCCTCTCACTTTCAGAATGGAAATTGATAAAAAATTTCTCTAATAAGAGCATGGACAAAAACAAAACTATATTTGGAGAATAAGGAGAAAGGTTTACAAATTCTGGCAATCATTCTATTGGCAATCATCTGGCAATCATTCTATTTTTTGTCTGTACCTTCATGTCCTGGGGATAACTGCTCCCCACATTTCCTGTCCTAGTGCTACTGGGTAGAAAGTGAGAGTGGGACCACCAGCAAGAAATAGGAGGAATTTTAGATATTTCCCTCCATCCAAAACAAATTATTTTAGCTTTAATTTAGGCCTTTGGACCTATTTCAGGGGAGACAGCTAATATAAGGCAAGGTATCTGTCAAAGTGATAAAAATGATCCTAAATAAATGTTAAGTGCAGTTGTTCTATTTTAGTATGATGGTTTGATTGATTGTATTTGAACACTTTTCATATAAATATTTTTTTTTTCCTTCTGATTTAGTAGGCTTTTAAGGTTTTGCTATGCTAGGTTATCAGGTTATTTTAGGTTATTTTAGTTTTTCCTTATATATACTAAGTAACAAAAAGCCCTTAGTGTTTCTACTTTTGCTGGAAGCATCCATCTAGCCTATGCAGTATAACAGACTCAGATTGTTATCAGTCTGGCTGTCAAACATCATCTCTGAGTTTATTTTACTAGGGAGTCGCTAGCTAAGAAAATGGTAATTGTATTGCAAGTATTTTGCTTGAACTGCTGCTGCCGCTAACATGAGGTCTGGCCACTCCCAGTAAACTGATCCAGGCCTTTGTGGGACAAAGCAACCCTTGTGTGAAACAGCTGCTTCATGGACCTAGCTCATTACAACTTGACAACAGCCTGTAACACTGCAGGGATCTGTGTGCCATTATCTCACTGGCAGCTAAACAATTTGATAGATGAAATATTTGTAGTCCTAGCTGGAAACACAAAGTGCATGTGAAGGCGATCACACAAATTTCTACTCTCTCTTATGGCATAGAAAATAATATTTCTAGTTATATTTTATTTTGATATTGTGTTTTCTTTATTATGTATGTTCGGTGCAGTGCAAACTTCAGTAGAAGAGCTCATGGTAGACTGAAAAATCCTTGTTGCTTTCTCTATATACATTGTGTTACTGAATAGATTGTATGTGTTATATTCAGGACTTTCCTGCCAAGCTTGCCAAGTGCTACAATAAAATCACTTAATGATCAAGAAACTTTTATTCAAACAGCGTGTGGGCAGATTAAATTTATAATATACAACTACAAGAATTTATACATAGCATTTTTAAAATCATACTAGTTTTTTGGTCAATTTTTTGCCTATATATTTTACATACATAAATAATTGCAAATAATTTCATTATTTTTTCTTTTTATGGGACAAATGTGTGTACCAGTACTTGTTTGTTTGTAGGTGTTTTTTATGACAGAGAAGACTCTGTATCCCTCCCCATCTGGTAACATTTGTTCGTAAATGTGCACTTACAGCTCAAAGTACTGTCTTGGCATGTTGTGGGTAAATCCCGTTCACATGCACAGGAGTTATGTCATTCCTGGCAAATCAGTAGAGATGGCTTAAGACATTGGACCCTCATGAAGACCAGGATAAGATGGCATCAGCAGAGATAAACCAACCGGGGTGCGCAAAAACATTATATTTCTAGAAAAGGGCACTTTGGAAGATAATGTCATAATGTTCAAATATGCTGTGCATACTTTGCATGGTATTCCAAGAGCCCAGGGTGATTCACATCTGTTTAGCTCTGTTTTAACACAGGGTTCTTCCATGCTTCAGCATGTGCAGTGGCACTGTATGGAAAGAAAGCCCAGCACTAGCTCTTTACATGTTGGCTGCTCCTGTATACAGAATGGTAGACTTGGATGGACTTATTTAGGAGTCGGAACATACAGTGCAACAGTAAACCAGCTATTTGCAACCCTTAAGTAGCAACAGACAGCTATATTTAAAGTTTAAATATAAATAATATATATGCAATATTTTATATTTATCTAACAAATAAGGATTACAATATACTTTTAATAATGAAAGATAAAAAAAGGATAATACATTCCCTTTAATCCAGTCAGCTCACATTTGTAACATGATGCTCTGATCAAAGCTGGGTTTTATACAAATTGAAAACAAATACACCTTGATTACCCTACATCAGCCCAGTATTATTCAATGAATGGAGAAAATATGGGTTGAATTTGTTTAAATATGGATGTGATTGGTCAAGCCAGATACTGGATAATGTAGACAAGAAGATTGTTAGGTCTGACATTTCAAAGTGTTTTAAACACAGTTTGCATTTTTGGGTTGTGAATGTGACAACAGCGTATTTCAATGTTGTACTGGTTATTTTGAAGAACAGGTCTTGGAGGGCAAAAGTCATCTGGACCTTTTTTATGTATTTTGCCAACAGAGATTGATTTCAAATAATTAGTTAATTTAGCATTATTAAAGATGCCAAAAGAATCTACTGGCTTGTGCCCAAAGTACTTTATTTGTCTGCAAAACCAAGGTCTGCCACGCTCTGTTGCCAAAAATTTAAGAGCATCTACAAAATGGACCCATATTTTATGAGTGAGTGGCATTTAAATTTACTCTTGTCTTTTCTCTGCCATATGCTCAACATTTACAATAACGTCTGAGAAACGCAGCAATCAGTTGTCACAAAATTGGCCACTGAGCTTCCTTTAGCAAAAGTCTTCGGCTAAGGCCTTGCGCCTATCATGAAAGCACAGCAGTCAACTCAGACAGCAAGACAAAGACATTCCTGACATTATTAGCTACTTAGTAACAGCACAGGCAGGCAGGCAGACTTACTGACAATGTCTGACCAGATACCAGACCTTTGCTTGCTGTTACCCTGTGCACCACCAGAAAGTTGGGAATCAATTATTTTGCCATGTTGACTAATTGCTGTGCAAAGAAAACAACAGGAGAAGACAGTATATCAAACTCACAAATGCATATTTATCAATTCCATTTAGCTTTTTCTTCAAAAGTAAATGTTACAAATTATTCAAATAATTTACAAAAGTGTACGATTCCTATTAAATGTACAGTGATGTATTATGTTGGTGCTTTTTAAATAAAGTTTATTTATATTAATAATAAATAATGAATGACTCTTGGATCTGATTGTTGGAATCAATGGGATGATAGAAATATATAGTTTGTTTGCCACATATCTCATTCCTTAAAATCAGAATCAGTTATTTTTAACTGGTATGATTTTTTTATATGAATTAAATCCTAATAATATGCAAACAATTTATAGCATTTAAGCATATGATGACAACCCTTCTATAGTTGCTGGAGTTTGAAATAATTGTAAACATTATTGTTTCAATGAATTACTGGATTCATATTTATACTGCTAACATGATTACACGTACATAAATAGGGAAAAACCTTTCAGGAATGTTTTGCAGGACATGAGTTAGCATAATGCAGGTTGTAGAAGAAGCTTCATGGGGAAGAGCCTGAAAACCCTCAGTTTCCTTTTTTATAATTCTTGTTAGAATAATTTTGTTTGAACACCACATGTCAAAAAACACTGCCAATAACCTGTTAACCATTAAATCGCTATTATTGCTGTAGCAATACATATTTTCATATCCCTATATTTACATTTGCAGATGGCTTATGTAAAAAGTGTTCAATACAAAAAATGGGTAAAAAAAAAATATATTAAAAAAGTTAAAATAAAAGAGGCTTCTATCTTTTGTAATAACAAAAATACAAAATAATCTAAAGCATCCCAAGAACACTTTCATCCATGGATACCCTCTGGTCTTTGCTCTTCTTACCTGCCGTCTTGGCATTGACAGCCTTGGCCCTCCTGCCAGTAGCTAAAATCCTGCTGCCTCCATGTCAGGCATAAAAGTTCATGGGAGCTATACTTTCCCCTGATGCTTCGGTGGAATGCATTTACTAAATGACATTCCACAGAGGCATCTAAGGAAACTCCTGGCCCCAGATGGTCTGTGCTGTGCTGGGAGATTGGGTTTACTGAGAACAAGGACAACCTATGCACAAGAGCTGCACAACACAGCAGCCAAATCTAAAGAAAACCAAAGTATGAAGAACCCAGAAACAGGAGGAAACAAGGAAGATAAACAGGAGTTCTGGTTTTCTGTGCACTTTTAGGTACCTATTGTAATGGTCACCTGAAAGTATTTCTTTCAAGTCAGATTTGTTGATTCTTCCTAAAGTCATGATGTATGCCAGTGGCCCAGTCAGGATATCTGCAGAGCTACTACAGAGAATAAAGAACAAAGTGTCTGTTGTCTGCAATCAGCCTGAGCAGAATGATAGGCTTACATCAAGACAGAAGAATAGTAAGACGTGATCCATGTGTAGCACTACTGAGCCAAAAGCAGAACCTGTATATATATTACCCCTATGCACATGTATACAAAGCCATGGATTACAAGCCATACAAAAAAATATAGCATTTAAACCATCACACGGGATTGAATGATTGCAAGGGGCACAGCCTTACCTTATATATTAAGCTTTTCTAAGTGAATGATCACTAAATAATCTAAGAGTCTAATTCAACTATTTACACTGTCTATGTTTAAAAGAACAGTACAATTAATGAAGTATTAATTAATGCAAAGCTGAAATAGTTTGTATCTTATATATCTGTCAAGTGCATTTTGTGAATTATTCTCACTGTTGTAAATAGATACATAACATATACATATGTAACTGGTTATAAAACTCAAATTCAGTTGGTATTTTTTCCATTTGCAGTCTTAGACAAGATTCGAAGTGCGGTCGGCTGTGCCCAGCTCTTGATGTCACAGAAATTCTACCAGTTCAGAGAGCTGTGTGAGGAAAACCTGGTACGTAAACCTTATATCCTTCCTAAACATATCACTTTCCATGCAGATTTGGTTTCCTAAAATATGTGAAGTGATATATGCAGCTGGGCTGTGGTGTTCATGCCTAGGGAATTTTCTACACCCTTATCTTCATGTCTGGTTCAGCATGCTCTACAATTACAAAAAGTTTTCCTGTTTATAATCCCTCCTATTACAATTCCCTGGCAAACATCAATGACTCGCATTGCATGGAGCACATTGTTTGTGTTTCCATGTGTATAAATGTCCAGACATGCTTACACCAGTGCTAGCAAGTGTAATTGTATTTTATTTATGTACTGATGTAACATGCCTCTCTAGTTATTAGGTATTAGCACTTCTGATGACCTAAATCCCGGTAATTGCTGGATTAATTCTTCTTCACTTCACATCTGTCATATGTGATTTTATAATGGGAAAATGGTACAGGCTGTAAGCTGTGACTCCAACTTTGCTCTAGATATCTCTGAAAACTGACACAGCATCCCACAATCGTGAACAAGACAGATGGGCAACGTTTGTACCCATTAAATGGTTAGTCAGTGGATGAGTAATCACAGTGTCAGCTTGAGGTATGCTACCAACCACAATTTATGTTCGAATGTAATCCTATCATGGAATCAAACATGCTATAGTTGATTTAAAACAAATATTTTATTACGCAGTAACAAATCTCTAATGTATTTGATTTCATAGTCTTAAAGTATCGGAAGATAATAAAAATCATTTTCCTGTATTTCATTAGTGTCAGATGTGTTTCAGATAGTCATTTTTGGACAAGATAAACCAGGAGATACTCAGGAACCTTAATAACTGGTTAAGAATTGAGAACTGTTTTTTGACTTTAGTTAAAATGGTGTATAATCTTGTAGCAGTCATTATGACAGTCTATGCAATGCCACAACATAGGGCCTGATGTATTAAAGCTCTCTAAGATTGGAGAGGATACACTTTCATCGGGTTCACTGATGAAAGCGTATCCTCTCCAGCCTTGGAGAGCTTTAATAAATCAGGCCCATAGTGTCATTAGAGTCAAAGCATCTTTAATAGCAGATACACATCCCATTTTGTTAAGTAAGAAATAATTGCAGCCAGTGTGAATTTTTCCTAATTAAGACACATTAAAATGTACCAAAACATATCACAAAACACCAAAAACTTTGATGCATTTTACAAATGCACTGATGTGAACATGGTTTTGCGTGCCATTTTCTTTCTTATCCACTAGCATGTCAAAGGAAATGTGAATGACATAGCTTTTTCAGTTGAGGAAAAATAAAAAAGGCTGAAGTTAGTAATATTTTATGCTCACCAGCCCAAATGATGCATTTCCAAAAAAGTGTTGAAACATTGAGCAAATAAATTCAAATATCATACATTGAAATATTTGTCCATTAGTATGCACAATATATATTTAAGGCCTTTTTAACTTTCAATAGCACATGTGGGCTAATTAAGCAACTATAAAATAGACATTTTTTTGCTCAAATGTACGCATGTAACTGATATTTACAAATTACCTTGTTTTCCTAAAAAATTGAAACTTAAGGAAGTTCAGACCTTTGTGTTCAAGCAAGTTCAGACCTTTGTGTAAGCTGGCACTTAGCCCACAGGTGATACCTAAAAACATTTTAGGTACATTTAACAGCTGGGGCCATCCCTATTCATTCTCTATGGGCTACTGTGGGGAATAGCCACCTATAGCATCTCTATAGAGCCATCGGTTCACTGGCATGGAGGAGGGGTAGCAACACTGCAACCTAATGACCAGTGTAAACATAGCCTCATTAGGCATCAGCTACTAGATCTGTAATAGTCATCATGTCTCTTTTGGCTCTCCCAAACTACTTATTGACTTCAAAAAGTTATGGGGACCTTATTGACCAACAATAGGGTGGTAGAGCTGGAAGCTGGTTCCTTCCCACTTTTTGGCACCCTGTTAACCAATGGGGGTTCACAGTGTCTACAGACAACTAAACATAAACAAATTTATCAAATAATTAGACTAGCTGAAACTATTTCATGACATATTACTTTGGAAAACATTGGTGATCAGGACAGTTACAGAGATTGACACTCCCCACTGGGTATACCAACAGCAATTAAAACCTGACATAGGTTAAAATACATTTGCACAAAATATAAAAATGTTTTGCCTTTAGTTCTGCTTGAAGGTTTGCTTTAGGATACCTGGCATAGAAAATGCCCCCCCCCCCCCCCCCTTCTATGGAATGAACTCAACATTTATGAGTTATAATGTTTTACCACTGCTACTGGATATAAGTATGTTTGGTAAGTTAAAAATGACTTTTGTTCTTTTTTTTTTTCATTCATTTTTGAAAAAAAATTTTTGTTCTGCACATAAGTCCAATATAGGATAGAATAATTTATTTGTCCAGTACAAACCTTTTGGACTGGTTATCTGGAATGTTTCTAATCGTTGAACTAATTGTTTCTAAATGTTGAACTAATCCTTGTTTTGACTGTGTTTTGCAGAATCCCAATGCTCACCCTAGGCCAACATCTCAGGATTTAGCAGGGTTCTGGGACATGCTGCAGCTGTCCATAGAAAACATTAGTATGAAATTTGATGAACTTCATCAGCTAAAAGCCAACAACTGGAAACAGATGGATCCCATTGATAAAAAGGTAGGTAGAACAAAGTCAGCCATATTTGTTCTAAATTTGTCAGGACAATGAAATGCTAATTGACATAGCTTATTTTCACATTTTCTAATATCAGAACAATAATGAGAATAAATGAACCCATTGCACACACAGTGAGAACAGAAATTTTAACCTGTTCAGCACTGATAGGACTCTATCTTACAGTATTTAACAGGTTGATTAGCTCTCAGACAGGTAACCAAGCCATTTTTATTCTGGTATTTTCTTTTTAATATTTTGAATAAAAACATAATAAAAAAACAGCAAAATTGGTTTGCAAAATTATCAATTTACTTGCACATTCCAGGAGTTACTACCAAGGAAATTAAGGAAGCACAGAAAACACCACTGAACCTGGTATTCACCACAAAAACAGCAACAAAAACTACAAAGGAACCTCCGCCATCCTTCAAAACTAGGACACAATAAACCCTTTAACTTTGTGTAATTATTTTTATCTTTTGGTGGGGTGTTCATTCTCAGGTAATATGTTCATACATTTAATATCTCCCTCAAGATACAAGCTAAGTTTAGTGCATCACTATCAGGATCGAGAGCTTTTAAGGCCTTGGCTATCTACCTGGTCTCTTCTGTGCCCTTAGGCTACTAATGCCCTGCTGGATATATCATTTTCTGCCTCTGTACTAGTTCATCTCAAATATATCAGTGTTTACAAGCCATTTCACAATACATTTATTATTGTTGTATTTTTAAAGGAACTGCTCCCAAAATATATTTTGTGATTTGGAAAGAGCAGTAAAGGGTTAAAGTTCTTAATGTACAGCGCTGCATAATATGTTGGCACTATATAAATTCTGTTTAATATTGTTAATAATAATGATATTAAGTTGGCCACACATTAATCGATGTTTATATGACCAGGTAAACTATTGTTATCTATCTGATATCATTCATATACCTGTCATAACCATCATGCATCCACTGACCAGCCTCATTCCACTTAACCCCCGACTCGGACAGGTTAATGCAAATTTAGCATTGAGCATTCTCTAATAAGCAGCAGCTGGTTGTTAGGATGCATTCCCCACCAATTTGAATAAACCTGTTGGAGTGTATGCCAGAATGGAGTAGCAGTTGATCAGGAAAAGCACAGGCATTCCAGTTTACCATTGATTTTTAGATAAACCATCGATCTAGAATGCCATACTTATCAACTGATATTTCTTAGATTTGAAAATAGATTTTTAAATCTAACATCTGATTTGAACATTGCCCACTGAAAGGCTACCTTTTAAACCTCAGTCTTCTTAATGCTGTCTCTGTTCCAACTGGATGAATTTATCTTCAGTTCTTTGGTATTGTTTGAGTTGCAAAATTTATTAGTTAAAAGATCTAAGCAGAGCAGAATTCAAGAAAACAACTCCCAATGGGGAAACCTGTTCCAGCTTTTAATTTGGTAGAATTTGGTTCAATTTCCTCTCTTTTTCTGACATGACTTTGATACAGAAAATGAGAAAAGTTTTTACAATGGGCACACAGACAGTAGGAAAAAGATTGATAGGGTTTTATTTTGCTCGTACCCTTGCCCTTGGTTGCTCTTTCCAAAACAGAAAATTGACTTTCTTACAAAATGGAAAATGAAAAATATAGTTTGGATACTTTTAAAGTACTTCCCATCTTGTAATAAAACATTGGTGATGATTTTTTGGCTTATCATACAGAAAACATTTATCATAAAATAATTTTCATCCCCCATACATTAAGAAATCTTTATAAACTTAAACCACCTAAGAAATATTAAATATATTAATATGTGTAAATAGGATATATAATTCTGTCTAATAGGTGCTATTGTGGTGCTGTTTTGATAAGTGATGCTTTGAAATTTAAAGAATATACAGCAGGTCTTATTATACTATTTAGGTCAACATTTTTAAGACATATCCCAGTATAAAGCTGCACATAAAATATTGTTATTAAAAAAAATGTAATTAAAGAATACATTAAAAATATATGTTGAGTTAATACCAGTGCAGTGTATACCCCATTGGATCAAGCCTCATACCTGGTTTTCCTATTTCTGCATTATTTTTAATATATATATATTATTACAGCTTTAAAGCACAAACCAATTTCCAAGATACCACAGAAATGTAAGCTATGTCATAGCCTTTACACACCAGGTTTGTCTGTTACCATTTTCCAGTGAGTGTTCATCTGCAGGACACCATACCAGGTGCCATGTGTGCATATACATACAAACTTGATATCCATCCTGGTTTATAATAAACAGAAGTTAAAGTCTCACAAAGCATTAAAGATTTATTTTTAAAAGTGCATATATATTCTTATGTAAGTTTCAAGTTTTATGTAACGTTGTTATCTACCTCACTACAACCTACTGTCTTCCATTATTAGTAAAGTACTGCAAAAAAGGTATATATATAGCAAGAGATTTATATTACACTTGTGTTCTCTTACAGATTGGTATGATATTTACTTAATACTTATTAGCCCTTGTTATATTTACAAAACTGTCTGATAATATAGTGTTCTACAAGACCGTATTGTATCATACCATAATCATACTAGCTTGGAAACTTATACTGGGGGTAATAGAACATCCAAGGCTACACTAGGAGTTGTGCACAATGTCTGTGTTGCATTACTGATGCGTTTTAGATACATCTTACACACAGTTGCATTTTGCATGCATTCCCTTTATCTCTATGTAGAACAGGGGTGTCAAACTCTGGCCCGAGGCCCAAATTTGGCCCTCAAGGTCCTTTTTTTTGGTGGCAGCTGTCCCCTATCCCTCAGGACCCCCAAATTGCTCACTTCCTCACTCTCCTTATCCCCACTACATTACCTAGCCAAGAGCTGCTGCTCCGGATTGGGCAGTCTTTGGGTTTTCTTGAGTGTTTTGACCCAAACAAGTGATCCAACAGAGCATGTGCAGCTGCAGGTCAGTGGTTATATTCATTGGTTTGCAAGATCTGCCGACTAGGTGGCTGTGCACCAAGCAGGGGTGCTAAAAGATGGAGGACAAAAAGAATCCTAGTAAGTGTATAATTACTGGCTGGCTTGGGTAAATGAACTAATGAATATAGTGGTGAAGTCTTTCATCTCCTGAAATGTTCTATATGTGCTAACTCATTTAGAGAGGTTTTTTAATAGGCTCTCTGAATGAATCCTGAATATACAGGTAATAAACAGCTGGTAATCCAGGATATAAGATTGGATTACTTTATATGAATCCACTACAGGTATTGTTTAAACCTTGTTTACATGTATGGTTAGCAAGTACTTTCACACATGAAAAGGCTATTTAAGCTCTTGTTAAATGCACACTCTACCTAATGACTGTACATGTTAGATAATGGTTTTGTCTTATATGTACATTGTCTGTGCATGAATTCTCCAAATAAAATCAACAAATGTTTTGAATACATGTTTCCTATTTTATTCTGGGGAATAGCATACACTAAAATTGTATTTAGGGCAGGACTGAATTCAGATCTGGGGCAGTGATCAGGCAGTGACATGGCTGGGGGGGGGGGCATGTTGGGGACCACTATCTGCAAACCTTCCCCAAGTGTACCTCCGCTCTGACATCCCCGACAATATTATAGCGGTGTCCCCATCTCTTGTGATTGTAAAAACTTACTTACAATCTTAAAGTGCTTTGTTACCTAACTTATCTGCCTCTTTTTAAACTTTTACTATTAAATGTTTAGATTATAAATGCAGAGTAATCTCGATTTTTTCCCCTGCATTTGACTGGGTGTGGAGAATGAACACAGATTAAGACGTTAAGAACAAAAAAATGTAAAAACATTACTCAAAAATATTTCCTTATTCCTGTGCCACAAACTACTTCTGGATCACTAACTTTACTCATAGAGAAGCTATGTTCCCAGTTAGAACTAGTACATATGGTGGAAATTAAGAAATACAATTTTTGTCTTGTAACACAAGTATTGTTTCACTACCTCAATTACCAGTAAACATATGTATTAAACATTAAAGTGAACCTGTCAGACATTCTACATTTTAGAAGATAACTATGGTTTTAAAGAGCAGGAATACTGGTCCTTGGTCAATTTTATTTGTTTTGTAAGAATATACATTTTAAAATGATGTCTTATATCTGTTTTTCTTTGTATGTACACTTTAGTTCTACAATTAACAATTTCATACATGACCAAGGATTTCCAGAGCATTTAGGGTCAGCTAAACAACACAGTAGAAAGTTTCTTTTTTTAGGCCAGGTATAAGACTAAATCTTGTGATAATGAGGTCATTGCAATGAGGTATAAATAAAGTTGTAGTTGTGTTCACTTTAAAGACATTTTGGTTTTAATTGATGTTACAAAAAAATAAAACAAGTTTTTATCCTAGCATGATTGGATACAGCTTTACCTTTTACTAAGCTATGTGAAACTTTTACTTGGTAAAGTGAACACTGTGAACAAACCAATGTATCCTCTCACTACATGTTTCCAGCATCTTTCATGGCCATCCATAGACAATGATAAGCATGTTCATCCCCCGTCTCAATGTAAAAAAAATAGCCACAAATATTGCCATCTTCGCAAACTCCTTTACCAAGCACTATGCAGTTTGGATTGTATAAATTAATATGGATATATATAAACATGAGTATATATAGAGAAAAGTCAGGAATGTGACCAGTGTGGCCAATTTTATTCCACATTGTCACTAGCTTCAATTAAATTGGGTAGTAAAATATCTTTAAAAATCTACAATATTCACTGCAATATTAAAGGTCAGACTGGGCAGATGCAGTACCAATACCAAGATAACCAAGGAGAACTATGTAAACACATTGCAGTTTTCCCAGATAAAAATTTCACATTTATGTTAACTTGATAATTATTATTCGAAATTTGCAGCTGGTACTTATAGCAACAATATGGTTAATTTAGTATAAACATACATATAATTTACTATTTAAATAAACATTGTGTGCCTCCATTTATCACAACATTTTTCAATTTAAAATTTTAGACTCTTTGTTTAAAACAAAGTCATTAGCAGTTAATTTATATACAAGGGGTCTTTTTAAGAAAAGATGAAAAAAAAGTTCATAAAAGTGGGGAACTTGCTCATAGTGACCAATCAGATTCCTTGCCGGCATTTTCTAAAATTTAAAGATAAAACCTGATTAGTGTGAGTAAATGTTTCCCTTTACTTTTTCAGTGTTTTTTTTCCGAAAGGTTAAAACTAAAAAAAGTTCTATATTAACAATGATAGGTATAGAAGACCTGTGTCTTTTATGTTTGTGTTCTGTCCTATGATTTTTTGTGTTAGTTCAGCTTTTTAAAGTTACCTAGTGATTTCTATAAGCAGCTTGACTGCTCTGTTTACTTGCAACCTTCCTGGTGAACTAACATGACCTTCGTTGGACACTCTTCAAGTGCCAATATAATTACTTTGCTGATTAGTGTTCCAAACAAATTATTTAGATTATATACTTAAGCTGTATTTTTGTACATCAGCTTTAACATACTATAAGATAATTATATTCTTCCTAATATACAACTGTGCAGAGTATATTTAACTGTTGAGTAGTTGATCTACAATAAAACAGTTTGCATTGGGTTTATGTATCAAGAGAAAAATCTATTAAGAGAAACATCTATTAAGCAAACATTATATTTACAACGGTGACTTATCTGCAGAAAGTTATAAAATGATATGATATGGGTTATAAAGACATTTTTGACCATTATGGATCATAAGATTGAAGTGGAAAAAACATTACTTAGTGGAGCTATAACATTCGTGGGGCTTTATGTGATGTGAAACATGTTCTTGTGTATACTTATTTATTGTACTCTACGTAATCCTTAAAGTAGTCCATCAAGTCAAAGATTAGCTAGTTTTATATGAAACATGTTACTAGTTAATGTATACAGTAGTTCATTCATTTGAGCAGAAATTTCTGGGTCCCATACTAAGTAAAGTTCCTGGGCCCCAACTCAAAAGTTCCAGCATTGCAAAAGTCAAAGTCTTTTGTTCGTTACATGAAGTACCCCTGGTCGCCCCCATTAATGGTGGCCCTGCATTTAAGGCCAACAAGTAACGAACAGTCAAGGTGGTCAATAAAATCGTGTCCAATCCAAGCATGTTTGCAATCGTTGTATGACTGCTGCTTTGCTACATTAGTTTCATTAGCATCCTTATGTGGAATACCTCTACATTTTGGTAAAGTTCAACTCCTGGCACATATAAAAGGCACAATTCAATGTAGCTACTTATTTGTATTTAAAAATCCTTTTATTTTATCTCCTTCTGCTAAATTGTAGAAGGGCATGATTATAAAACCTAGAGTATTTATCACCAATAGAATAATCCTATTCTATACAACAAAATCATGCCTAAGTCCAAATAAATGCCAGTAATGACCAGTACAAAATTTTTGTACGACCAAGAATTATAAATTAGAACAGAACTGTAGGGGCAAAACACTTCATTTTTATTTTAAAAGTATTGAAAATATCATACAATGACCTGAGGCCCAGATTTAAGAGTTAATAAGAGTTTAATAAGTAAAGTATATTTGCCCATAAAATCATGTTCTAATTTATCATTCTTGGTCAAACAAAAATGTATAAATTTCATTTGGGATGTGGGAAACACCAAGTCCGTTTTGGTCTACTGAATATTGAACAATCAAAATAAAGCTCAATGTAAAAACTGTTGTCCTCACTTATGCCCTTATGGACAGGTAAGAAGAGACACGTTACCCTGGTAGTTGTGCAGAAGGGTCCCAGAACATTTGTTATCCATGAAAATGGCTAATTACATTGGTCAGGTCACTATAAACCCCTAAAAACTGTTAAGAGGAAACCTAAGGTTCCATATAACCTGGATGAGAAAGGCTTCCCTATATATCTATGAGCCCATCAAAAATGCTGCGTACAAACATGTTGACAAGGAAGAAGAAGTGTAAAGTAAGCAAAGGGGTGATTATTGCTGTTTTGCTGTTTAGTCAGCAGAGTAGAAGAAAGAAAGGATACCATTTTGATTAGAATCATCGGGCAGAACTCTCAGGTCTGAATATAGAAATAATAATTTACCAGGCAAAATAGCTATATTTATTTCACCTGTTCTTGGCTGTTTGTCTGGAGTTCAACTTTACAGTTCATTGCATTATGCTACAGAATACCAGATCACATAAACCACTGTACACATAAATCATTGTTAAGGTTGCCACATTCAGCTAACAATAATAAAACAAGTTGTGTCTTTATATAGTAACATGGTGAAAAGTCCAATAGTGCACATAATCTGTAAGCACCAGAAAATAGCTTTTACTAGCCTTAATGCACAATCCTGCCATAAGCTTCCATGGCTTGGTGCACATTCACACTCTTTATTCTATGTGCAATATGCTGTCTTGTGCTATCTTGGCACAGAGGCCAAACAGCTGCTTACCAAAGCCTTCCCAAACATCACACTACATTCACTTCAGTTGGGCGTTGTTTTGCTTCTGTTGACGAAAAGGTATTGAGGGAGTTTTGTCAAACTTGGTAAACTTTTTAAAAGATTAAACATGCATTAATGGAAATAGGGTTTGCCAAACTTACTTTGTTATGCATTCTCATTGTATTCCTGTATTATGGTGTACGTTAGTCATAGTTCATCAATACTAGCAATATGTACACATGCTTCAATGATCTAAATAGAAGCTTAGTAAGCTGCCTAAAGTAAACTGTTGAATCAATGACA
Source organism: Pyxicephalus adspersus (assembly GCF_032062135.1). Taxonomy (NCBI): domain Eukaryota; kingdom Metazoa; phylum Chordata; class Amphibia; order Anura; family Pyxicephalidae; genus Pyxicephalus; species Pyxicephalus adspersus. The sequence continues at coordinate 46,540,990 of NC_092862.1, read as the reverse complement.
TAATTGCCTTGCTATAATGCCATGGCTATACTTATGTAACTCTACATTTGTATTTACTTGCTTTAAAATAGCTTCTGGTAAAACATTACTGAAATTTGGGGATGGAATTTGACAAAAATATGAATACTCATTTTAGCCAAAATTAAAAATTCTGGATAAAGTTATACATTTTAAATTCATATCTTCATTTTAGTCTTCTGAAATCTGCTGAATTCCCATAGCCTTATGCTGCCCATTTACTACGGCAATTATGGAAATCTCAAACAGCATTAGGGTTCAAAATGATCCAATGAACACCCTTCAAGATTTAAAAATATATTTACCTTATATAGCCTTGATCCATTTAGTAATTATTTTAAATAAAAACTAGTTAACATTTCCATAAATTGGTCCTGCCTATGGTCAGTGATTTTTTTTCAAATATTCATATAAAAGAAAAAATATGAGCTCTGTTTTCTAATTTGCCATTATTCAATCTGTAAATCCTACTAATAGAGTTAACTGATTTTGCCAAAAAGCATAAACAATGCACAATATATTTATAAAAAGGTAATCATGTGGTATAAAACTACTTACTAGCTGTTTATGACTATTAGCAGGAAACATAACAGTCACTGAGTAGCCACAAACTAATAAACAGGTCCTAGAGCTCGGGCAAAGCACATTTAGTAATAAATGCATATAATAAAAAAGTAGAGAGCCAGATAGGCTGAATCTGTCATTTTTGCATGCACAAATTGAAAAAAAAAATAATGTTGGAAAAAGTTGTTGACGGCACATCAAGTGTATTTTAGACACCAGTTAGCAATTATCCACAATAAATACTATCCAATAATCTTCTTTCCACTGTTCACAAATTAACACAAGGAAGTGATCCACATTTGCAGATACAGGTAATGTATTTTGGAATAAGGAAATATAGAAGTGTCTAGGATGACTCTATAAAAGTTTACTGGTACATTGACTATAGTTTTAATATCAACTTTCTTACAGCTAAATGTTTATGTCCTAGTTCTATTTTTATTTTTACTGTAATAACTTTACTATTGGTGACCTTTGACATTATTCCTTTCTGAACATTATTTAACCAATCTTCAAAGGTCATTATTACATAGCATGCCTCCATAGACCTTCAGATTCCCTTTCTACATGCTAGAAATGTAAATACTAATCACTTACTAAATGTAGTCAGTTTTAGGGAAGAACTTCTCTTGCTGCTTCTTTCAATGAATCTGTATTTTACAATGCATTAGACCATGGAACAAAAACTTTACTGCCTGCTGTTGGCAACAAGAGCAGCCCTTCTTTCAAATACTTTCAATCATAAGTGTCTGATATTTTTACTTAGTTACGCTTCATCACTCCAGTAATGTATATCATGCAGGTTATTCAGTTCAGTAATATAAAACCCTTCCATATAGTGCCTTTACTTGTTCTTTATTTTTTTCAAAAGGACTTCATTTGTAGTTGTTAGAAAAGTGATGTCAGAAAGGCCACATTCCAATAGCTTTCCATATACTTGAATTCATTATTTAAGGTTACTGTAGCCAACCTTTCATAGGGCTCAAATGAACCAAAGTTTATTAATGGCATAGGCAATTGGAAAGCCTATTAGAAGAGATTTTTGTTGACATAAATGTGATTTGTCTTATCATGTGTAGTGTACAGTAGCACCTTTCTCTTGGTTTTTATATCTCATACTTTAAGCTAAAAAGCCAATGCAATGACTACCTCTACCACTTGATTGTATTAATTAAATTTATAAATCACTTACTTATTGAGAAGATTTTAGATCAAGTGGACTTCTTATTTTGGTTGGAGCATGCTTTGGCTCGACGCCTCATGAAGTTTTAACAACATTTCCCCCTCTGGCAAAATGAGCACAGGTTGTGACGGTAATATTTGGCCAAACTGCTTGTGTCATGGACCTTTAAGTATTTCAAGTATTGTAATAGAGATTCTATTAATTAATCATAGTATTGCACTCCTTCAGCCCTTTGTCTTTAAACTGATTATTCATGGGGAAAAAAAGGGAGCTTACCTTTGGCAACAACACAAGTCTGACATATTACAGTTGCCATTAGGGCCGAGTGTTACTGTTTATTGGAAACAGAAAACAGTTCCAATCTACCTAACATGGAAAGATGTTCTTTTTAAATTAATTTTATATATTAAAACTTTTTTTTTAAATGTATTATTTTAGATACTATTGCTTCCGCTAACTAACAGGACATCCTAGTGTGACTGCCCTAGTTTCCTGCTTTACAGGCCCTTCCCTGTAACCTTTTTATTTTGTGAAGGGAGGGCATTTGACTCTAAAGTTGGTGCACAGAGAATTTTAAGAAAACAATCACTTTCTTACACCTACACATTCTGTGCAAGGCAAACGGGAAGAAACTAAACTCCAGGACTCTTTGGCACTGTGAAAGTGAAAGTACATAGCAACTGCAGTCTCAAAAAGGTGATCAGAATACCTACATTTAGAAAAAAAACAAAACTTCAACACTTGAAATGCATTTAAATTACATTTGTGAGATTATTTCTACTTGATGTGCTGGATTTGTTTTCAAACAAGATGCACGAGAATGTGAGCAAACAGTTTAATCACTGGTCCAATTTGTGTGTACTGTCATCCTTGGGATATTGACTTAGTGCTTTTAGAAAGAGTGGAAAGTCTAAAAACATGCCCGCCATCTTCTAGATGTTTTCCGATCTCTAGCCTAATCTTTTTTTTTTTTCCCAAATATATGCTTTTCTAATGTATCGGTTCAGTTGGACGTATAGCGGCAGAAACATTTAAAGCTGGCCACTCAATGCACAGAGCACTGCTGAAACTTTGAAATATATAATGTTAGAATTAATTCTTATACTTAAAAATGTTGTCATCTGCTACGTTACATTGTGGGTAGAAAAATTACCTTGAATAGACCACGTTAGAAAACCAAAAAACAAGTCCTGATGTAACACAGCACTAGAAGACAACCTTAGATCAGGTTTTTGTAGTCTAGAACAGCTAGACAAACATGTTAGATTGTTATGGCGCACAGCACAAGCATTTTATTTACATTGCTGTATTATACTGACCCTAAAAGTTAAAGGCTTGGATACTATAGGTCATTTATTTGTAGTGGATTCAAGCTAAAAGTAAAGTTATATAAGTAAACATTATAAATAAAAAAACAGCACAACATAAAACATAAAAAAATAAGAGTACATAGGAGAATATTGTTAATATTATTAATTTAATATTCTGTGATAAAATACTATTGGTTTGTAAATGTCCATGCACACTAATGCATTGCACAAAATTTCATGGAAACAAGTAGCCAATGCCTCATTACTTGGAAAAAAAGCCTGTCCAATACAGAAATAGCTGGTCTATGTTGTAGACAAGTCTCCTAACAGACATGAAAGCTACATTACTTTCAGGAAAATAAAAGCAAATGTGCACATGTGCTTTCTTGTTAGATCCTGACATGTCTGATCCCTTTACTTCCACCACTTATTTCAAGTAGAGTGAATTCTAAACATTGGAGCTCCCAGCAGAGGTCAATGAACCCTACGAGGAGTTCCAAATATAGTACAGCACACAAAATGTGACCACATGTCTTCAAAGTACTTATTTTAGTGATATAGAGCAGAGTTGTACAACCTGTGGGTACGTCAATGTTCAGGGTCTCCAAATGAACAGATGTGACATTCTTTTTGCTGTGGTCTGCAATGAACCACAACCTTATGGAATCCTAGAACACAAAATACAACAAGATACAATAAAAATGGTCCACTATATTTTGGCCAGATTTAGCACAGGAACAAAAAATTGTTTACCTAAAAAGTAAATGTTTACTTAGCTACTAAATAATTCCACATATCCAATGTGTAAAGGGGAAAAAAATCATTTTGACATTAAACTGAATGAGTAAAATAGAAAATGGCCTAACTTTATTCACTTAGCTAATGAACATCAACTTTTGAAATAATTTAACAGCAAAAAAAATTCCAAGACAACTTTATAGCGTCAATGTTTGACTACAAAGGGCTTTTTGAGGCCCGAAGTGTAAAACTGCTGAGGTAAAAGCTTACCGTTTGTGGGGAAAGAAGGCTCCCAATCTCTCACATTCACTTGAATAGGAGAAGTTGGGACTGCAGTTGAGTCTAGGGCAGAATACAGCAGCTCACTGAGGATCTGAATTGGATCTGAATACTATTACATAGTATTTTTATAGCAACAACATATTACGCAGCACTTTACAAAGTCCAAAGGCATGTCAAAAGCTGTCCCTCAAAGGGGCTCACAACCTAACATCCCTACCATAGTCATATATATTTAATACAGTCTAATTTTTGAGGGAAGCTAATTACCCTAACTCCATGTTTTTGGAATAAGGTAGAAAACCCACACAAACAGGGGAAGAACCTGCAAACTCCATGCAGATAGTCTCCTGACCAAGATTCGAACCTGGAACCTAGCACTGAAAAGACTAAAAGAGTGCTAACCTCTGAGCCTTGTGCTGCCCAGTGTTTATTGTAAAGGTGTACGTTTTACATTACATGTTAGAATTTGAAGGAAGGGGGTGATTTCTTCTATGAGCAGAGACCATTCACATAGAAAATGGTACTTTCCCATTCTCGTTCAATTGGTGAAGTTTTGTTCAGCTATCCAATCACATGCAAGCAAAATCATGTTTTTTTTTATTTTTCTTGCACATGATTGGGCTTTAAACCAAACCCAATTTTATTCTTTCTATAACCTGAGGCAGACAGGGATTATGTATTTGGTACTTACTTTGCCACTACTGTTAGTTATTCCACTCAAGTAATTATTGTTTTTCAAGCTGTAATAGATACTTGTACAAATCAGCATTGAAAAAAGGGTTTTTTTTTTACGGTGTTTCATTAATATAGATTTTTTTCACACTTGGTTTTTATTAAAAATTCCCAATATTGCATAACAATATAGAGTTTTTAAAAAAGCCATAATGCTTTGTAAAGGTCCAAACATTAAAGCACTGGTGTTACTCTAAACTATAAGTATAGTAGATATAATTATTTGAATTGTGAAATACCCCTTCTTTATTAAGTGATTGAAAACAATGATTTGTGGCAAAAGAAAGATTAACATTGCTCCATAAATAAATAAAATAAAAGCTGTTATTGTATTTAAAAGGCATGTTTTTGTTTTTCATGTTGATAATCTAGCTGTCAAAGTTGTCATTACAATATTCTTCCCTGCAGCTCCGAATGACTGTCTTGCTTCCTGTTTATCAGAAAAGGGAGAGAAATCTGACACTAGATAAACATAAAAACTTTGATAGATAAATAGTAACAGACCAGGTTAATGTAAATATTTCACTTAGCAAGAAGAGGAACTGTGAGATTATAACAATGAGTGTATTACTCAACTGTGATCTTTAAGGTATTACATTTCAAGCAACAGCACCTGAAATATGTTTCCTCATTTTCAATGGAGTTGTGATACAAATGCATTGCTGTCTATGGGATGGTCTTCCTACCACCAGCATAGCTGTGACCAGACAAGCTTGACTTTTCAACCCTCTAGTCAAACAACAGCAGAACCGAAATGCTGAGCTTAGCCTGTCAAAGCTATGCTGTGGGGAAGGGAAAGACTGACCAAAGAGTCTAAAAAGGCAACAGAGGCAGCAAATGACCCTGGTCCACTCCAGTCTAAGGAGGAAAATCAGGTTTGGACTAAAGTGTAAACTTTTAAAATGATCACTTTATAGGTTTACATGGCAATAATCACAGTATTTTTTCCTTTTGATGTTCTTTCATTTGAGTGCCAGTTTACACAATCAACAAATAAAACAAAAACATTGGGGTCGATTTACTAAAATGTATTTATTTACGAAGTCTCTTTAGCTCATATTTTTTTCTAAAAATGCATTTATACCAACAGACGGTTGATAATCTTAATAACACAATACATCAGAAAGTTTCATTTATTATAGAATAATAAATGATCTATAAAATTATTGGGGCCATATTGTCATTTAAATTGTTAAATTCATGAGATGAAACCCAATCAAATAACAAGGAAGACCCTGCTGATAGAAAAAAATGTCCTCCTCTCCTGGCATTCTCCTATAGTTATGCATTTCTTTTCTTTCATCCTCTGGCTACTTTATAAGTTTTGGAGTTTGTACTAGTAACTCTACCCCATTGTTTGAAAACACTCATGATTAATAATAGCTATACATTAAATGATGACATCCTAATGCATATTTTGCTTTAACTAGCTAACGAGACAAGGACATAGGGAGAGATGGAAAAGCTGCTTTCACAGCTTGTATGGAGAACCTGTATAATACAATAAACCTTCTGCTTTAATCAGGAGAGAAGGGCCCCTCCTCCCGTGCCAAAGAAGCCATCGAAAGGTCAGGCCCCACTGGTCCGGGACAGATCTCTGGAAAGCACAGAGAGACAGCGGCACGAGGCCCGGAAGCGGCTGATGTCTGCAAAGCGGGCTGCGTCTGTCCGGCAGAATTCAGCTACCGAAAGTGCGGACAGTATTGAGATCTACATCCCAGAGGCTCAAACCAGGCTATGAAGCCATCACAAGTGACACTGGGGGAATATTATATATACCTATATATATATTTATGACACAGAGTAACGTATATAATATATCCTCTAGTTTGATTTGGAACCACACTCATGTGTATATGATTTTTTTTGTATTCTGTTTATATTGCTTCTTCTCTTCTTTCTGTCATTCCCACCCTGCTATCATACATTTTCCTGAATTGTGGTGTAAGCAGACAGTTTTCTGAGGCTATGATCCTGTCCTCCCCACATACCCACCTTTATAGCAGTCTGTGGGCACTAATCAGTGCTATCTCCTATGCACAAGGACCTCCTTCCTTTTATTTTATTTGTGGATATAATAAAGGAAGAACAATCCTCTGTATAGAAATCCTTACAGTGCCCCATTTCACAATCTTTTTGTCTAGAGCTACAGTAGTCTGTAATCTAGTGTACAGCAATAGAAAATTGTAGGGTATACAGTACTGTGGACTCTGATGTCTTCCTATTCTTAATGTGAAAAAGCATGGGCTCGAATTCCCACTTCTTTTCTATGTAGAGCAGATGGAGCACTTTATTGTAGGCCACAGACGCACCTCTCCCCAAAGGCAACAGGTGACAAAGGAGAAAAGCTGGGTTACGGTAGTAAAAAATGCTGGCAGAGAGGGCAGGTAACTGATCTGTGCACACAAGGATTTTCACACCTGCCTTTATGATGTCTTGCCATACAAATTCATACCATATGCTATACTATTACTATCAAAACATTGTTTATTATGCAACCTTATACAGATTCAAAATGCTAACAAAAAGATTTTATTTTAAAATTTAAATAGAAAAATTTATTAGAAAGGCAATAAGAACGAATAAATTTAGGTATTCATTAAAAGACAACCAAAGTCCTGATTTTGTGCCCTTTTTTAAAAAAGTGGAAGAGAGTTAGGTATTCTTCCTTCTTTTTAACTATTTACGACCTAGACTCCTGCTTTTAAAAACTGCATTATCAAGAGGTTTAGAGGCAGTGTCAATGGATTCTATCGATGGTGTCAGTTTGACATTAGTTAAGACATTTCCGACACCATTCAGAGTACATTGCTGGGTGCAGCTGACCTGCTTCAAGCAGCTTTTGCCTTCCTATAGACCAGTATGGGAATGCAAACACTACCTGATGCTAACAAATATCCTAAATAGGCTCAATTCCCAAAGCTAACACATCAGGATAAGGTGACTTTTTAAAAAAAAAATTAAATTATTTTCAACAACAGAATTGATAAATGTTCCCTACTGAGATCCTTGTTCTGGTTAAAAAGTTTTATGAATTGAGCTCCGATGTGCCAGTATTTTTCAAGGTTCCTTCTAAGCAGGTCAGGCTAGAAATATGGGAGATGTTGTTGCTGACATTTAAAGTTGACAAAAGCAGGACTAATAACAGAGAAGAAAGGGTAATAATAACTTAATATTACCGTATTTTTCGGACTATAAGACGCACTTTTTCTTCCCCAAAACTGGGGGGGAAAAGTGGGTGCGTCTTATACACCGAATACATGTTAAATATACCGGTAATTAAAAAAAATCATACTCACCCGATACCGCGATGCTGTGGGGCGTCTTATAGGCCGGAGCGTCTTATAGTCCGAAAAATACGGTAACTGCTCAATCAGCTGATCACCTCCAACTTTTAAGACTGATATCTGGAAATTAAACATCTAGGATGAAGATGGCTGCATTGGTATATGCAGCTCTTGTAAAACCAATTCTGTCTTTATGGGTATCAGCATCCATACTGCTAATTTGTCATCCACAGCCTAAAAAAAGGTCCTTTGGATTGCTTTAATATGGATTGCTTTATTTATGTATTTCCAGCTTTAGAATATCTGTACTAGCCCTAATAAAAAAGGACATTTTTTGCATATCCCACAGGTTCTCCTTAAAAATCATTTTTTAATTACTATCACAGACAGAATGGAGCAATTGTGGAACATTGAGACTCAAAGAACATCTGGCCTTTTACAAAATAGGAGATTAACTGTATCTAAAATAATATTAGAAATATAATAGGGGTTATGTTTGTAAATGTAGTCTTTTGTGGATTGATGACATCAACCTGACATTTGCAGACTTATCATGTAAGCAGCAACTCCTAGAAACCAGAGAGAATTAATCTTTTATTGATTTCACTAGAGCAAACTGAAATCTCTTTAATTTAGAACCCTTTTGCATATCATTTTTTCAAAGCTTCAGTATTTCCTAACCTGTATTCTATTCTGTTTTCAGTTGATTTTCAAACATTTTTGCTTCTTCACTTGTTCATATTTTTCAAGGTGCCTAACAAAAATAGGGGTGGGTATTGTATAGGATATTTATAACGATGCACTTTACCTTTTAAGAACAAATAGATGCTTGGGAAAGATAGACCTGATATGACATTAATATTATAGAATCAATATATATGAAATTACTATATCTGGCCTTTTCCTGTAAACAAATAATACAAACCACTAGCACAAATAGTAAAAAGATATTAACTTGGTCCTACTTAGTCAACATAATTTATTTTTAGATGTATATACAAAAATTACATATGTACCGGAAATAGTAAAAAAAAAAAAAAAAAAAAAGTCAAACGCTATTCGGACATTTTAACAGAAGACTGAAAGGGAAAATGTTTTGATTTCTTGATTTTGTTTAATTTTAATAGCATTCTTATCATAATGTATTGCATGGGAAATCTGTGTAAAAAGCAGCTAAAGTGATTTGTAGTGCACCATATGTCATGTTACTGCAGGAGGGTTTCTAATATTGTATCACCTCCTCAGCAGAACAGACATACACACTTATTACTCTTCTAGCCATAGACATGTAGTTGTTGGAAGATCCTCCAAGGTGATCTTCCAATGCTAGATCCAAGAGCCTCAAAGCCAGTCGGGAAGAGCACTGATCATCCTGTACTGGCATTGCATCCACCAAATTATTGTTTCATGATTGATCAGCCTGGGGTGTTTACACAGGCCACATGAATGCTATATTTATAAATTTTCCAATCTGTTATATGACAGATCAAACAATTATAATCTCATTTTAAAGAATAGTGTAGGCCTGTTCTTGCCACAATCAAAGAAGCCCCAGTAAATTCGAATTAATATTTTGTTAAGCTTATTTTCAGTGTGGCATCATTAAAACCAGCCATATTTACTACAATCAGATTGCACAGTTGCTGTAAATCTCCTTTAATTCCACCAACCTTATATATTCGGAGGAGCCACCTAAACAATCTAGTTTGCATTTAAAAAGACAGATCCTTGCACTACATCTAGTAGTTGATTTTCTAATGCAAATCCATATGAAACAGGACAGTTGCAAAGTATGCACAAAGCACAAACCTAAAATAATTACATTTACTACATTTTCAGGGTTTCAACATCAGGGAAAACACCTGATTAGACAGTGCTCAATTGTACATTTCTCCCCTACTTCTGCTTAGAAGACAACATTTTGGGTTTACTCTAACTTTCACTCCTGGTGACACTGGTGAGCTAGAGAGTGAATCCTGACAGTAGTTCTAACCTCCTTGACATTCTCAATAAATAGTTTTAGTTATTTATATGTGTAAATAAACCAAAGTTTATGATGTCCCCAAACTACTAATAAGTCTATTTGTGCATTTGTGCACAGCAATCAAATATTCATTATAGAATAAAGGACCTCTTTTTGCACACAGTAAGAAACCAATTTTAAAAGATGACAGCTGTAGAGTTTTACATTTATTCAGATACAATCAAATGCATTTCCTATAGCAAGATATGATACAGATACCATTAAATTATTGTATTAATAATAATTAAAAAAAAATTAACTGATGTTAGAAATTCATTTGGATATACCTGTTCCTGCTCTTAGGCGACCTGTTAGATTAGTTTTATTCTAGGTATGATTGTGCCAGAAGCCTGTCACTTGCAATGCATTATGAGCTGGCATAGTGTACATGTCAGTAGATTGGATTTGTTTTAGAATGAGAGCCTCAAGTGCATATGACATTTTTGACATATTAATGATGTTTTCCTGCTTGTTACAGCTGTCCCTGCCTCTAACACCCACACAGAGATATTCTTGATTCCTTCACTGAAATGTATTTATATCACTCTACTGACTATATTATATACTCCCCAGCTGCCCTATTCATGTACAGTGTTATATAACCAGACAGGTTGTTGATGTTAAACTGAACATATGATGACAATCAAAACCCCATTTATTCCATCAGGTTTGCCATTATTGGATAATACCAAGATAGAGAGAACAGGCTGGCTTGTCTCAGTGGTAACAAACATTTTACTGTCCAATATCCAAATCTAGTGGTCAGGTTATTATGGCTGCCTGTGTCCATTACATTTTACTATTACAAGGAAAGGCAGATCTTTCAGTGGTGACACCTGTCTAAGATGTAATTCCTTCTGTGAGAAAGAGTTCCTCTCTCTTCTTGTATGTCATTAAGGCACAGCAAGACAACAAACTGGTTCCCTACTCCATCAAAAACTAAAAATAAAAGTTTCATTTCAGCTTCCAGCCTCATCACAACTTATTGACCCTAAATGTCTGCTGCAGAGGAATGCCACTGCTCAATGTATGGTCTTTCTGCATTAGAAGCACATCACACGATACCAAGATGCATACTGCTTGAACATGAATTATGGATTTACTTAGTAGTTGATAGATTCTCATTTACAAACCTCCTAGCAACAAGTGAAACTTAGCTATCAAATAATTTGTATTTCTGCCCTTCTGATTTTAACATTTTTACAGTCTTGCCACACAGCAAAGCCAGCCTGGTGACCTCATATTTCTTTACTGCAGTAAAACAACATGGTTCGGTCATGTCCCTGCCTACAGCATTTGACTGGACTGTGAAAAAGCAGCAACAAAATTATGGAGTCATCCCTCTATCTTTATTAGAATTAAAAACTTGGTAGTGTACCCTATCACACTAAAATAGGGAATTGAACCCTTGAATTTAATGCAGTATACCAAAACAAATGGGGCTGTTGTGTGCCTGCAGTGCAGGAGTATTACTTGCTACTGTTTTAATGCATTGAGTTGCTATTCATAACTAATGGCACTGCATTTTGCTGCACTTCAGTGTAAAGGCCTTAAATGATTTTTTCATAATGCATAATAAAGTTCATTGGATTTTTTTAATGCCTCTTAGAGGTTAGCTTTAATTGTAAAGTCTAGAGCAGCCATTCTCAACCAGGATTCTGTGGAACCCCTGGATTCCTTTAGGGCAGGGGTCGCCAAACTCCAGGCCTTTAGGCCAGATACGGCCTAGCCGGTAGTTCGTTCCGGCCTAACGCCCCCTGCCTGATCCGGAGCTGGAGCTGCTATGTTCCGCCGCCGCGGCAAATAGAGAAAACTTCCTGAAGGTAAATCCCTCTCCTCCGCAATGCATACGGAGAAGAGGGCTTTCACTTCAGTGGGAGTTCCCGGGTGGCGGGCAGAGCCATTAGAGCTGGTACGGCCTAGTGTGCTCCCGCCCACCCCATAAATGGCCGACTTTGCTGACCCCTGCTCTAGGGGTTGCCAAGGGATACTCAAACTGTTGGTTTTCGTGCTACCACTGTAAGGGAAAAATTCTATTATTTGGCCAACAACCTAAGTGGCTTTTTCTCTCTGAGCCCCAATAAATTGGTTATAGCAGGGGTTTTAAGATACTTGATACTTATTTTATGGGTTCCTTGGGGTAATAGGTTGAGAAAGACTGGTCTAGAGTAATATAATCCTAAATTTTTTTTTTTTTTTGGTTTTAAATGGTAAAAGCAAATGTGAGGCATACTGACAAAATGACTACAAGGTCTTTTGATATAATGAAGTACCAACATTTCTGACAATAACTATTCAACGTGCCCTGGTCTTCTCCTGCTTAGTAATTGCCTGCAGCATCTGTGCATTGACCACATAACCCGCATCACTAATACAATGGATGTTTGAAATATCCAGTAAACCGTAGTAACCAGTTGACAATCAATTTTGACTTGACTTGTGCAAATTAGTCAATGAAATTACACCTCTGGTAAATCTGGGCTTAGTATACAACAAACTGATGTGAGCACACCTTGCTATCTTTGCAAAGAGAAAATGTGTTTCCTATATTGAAAAGAAAAAAAATCCTCTTTTTTGGAGATTTTCAGACCTTCATATGACAGGAGTTAAGCTGAACTTCTGCCTCTGGCACATATGACTTACAACATACTGATTTGGTATAAGAAATTTTGGAGTTTTATTTTTTAATTTTTAGCATGTAATGCGCTGTAGGTTAACATACATTTATTATATATATATATATATATATCATAATTACATTATCCTAAGAATGAGTCTTAAAGATATAACATTTCCAAAAATATACCATACATAACATTATGAACATATATTTAAATACATATATATGGACTGGATATACGAGTTGTACTGGGGATTGGGACTTGTTTAAAATAAGTATTCTATTTTTTTGCAATGTCGCCATAACTCTGGACCTTTTTTGTAATGAATGTTAATGAATTAAAATATTAGATTTTTAATATTTAACTGGGAAAAATGTTTTATTTACAAGTCACTTGATTTCCACAGTGTTCTGTCAATGTTCTAATGTGCACTACTGAATTCTATTTAAAATTGTGCATTAATTCTTCTATTTTTATTTGAACTTTGTATTTGATTGCCTAAAATAAAACCATACATGGAATGTGACAAGTGTCATATTTGCATTCCCAGATGTGATTTTCAAAGTGTTTGTTTTAATTTAGCTAATGTTTTAAAACTGAAAGATTTTTGATAGATACGAATGAGCATTTTTATGGATTTACGGCAAAGAATTTTCCCTGGGTTAACTTCCAAGTTGGTGCGTGGACTGAAAAACTGTAAATAAATAAATGTTTCCCATAATGTAAAAAAAAAAAAAAAAAACAGAAAACAAAAAAAGAAACTAAATGAAATAAAAGAAATAAAAAATATTAATGCATTGCCTGTAATGGTGGTGATCTTTCTTTTCTTTGCACACAAGTATAATGTGATGAATAGGAAACATACAAATAATACAAGAAATGCATTACCACAACATAAAATTTAGAGGCACATTATCAATAATCGTATGGCTAAAATCAGCAAAGTAAAAAATAAGCGAACACACAACAGGTATTTTTGCCAAGCATGTTTTCAACATATCTAAATATTAAAGTTTTTGGGCATAATTCCACATGGATGGACCCAGATGCTGTCAACTTTTCAAGTTTTGTACACTATACAAGTGCTTCACTATTTAGTAAGTTTTATAAATAACAGATGGCATTTCAAATATCTTACCTCTGTGCAGTTGTTATAAAGGACAATGACTAAATTATTATTCAGGACTGGGCTTGCATGTTTATACGCTGTAGACTATTACTGTGGAACAGTAGCAATTATCTGAAAATCCCCCCCACCAGATGATTATTTATTTCTTCAAGATTTGTAAACTTGGGTGTGTCTGCAAAGGTTGGGAGCACTGAGTCTGCAGGGACTGCTTGCATCACATTGCTGGAACTGATGACATTATATCCAACATTGTGGCACCAGCAGAATTCTTAGTGCTTTTTTATCAAAGTACACTATTATGACCACTATATTTTTTGTTCTACAAAGAACATTCCATTAACTTGTAAGCTGTTAAGCTGACCAGGTAAATTGTGGTGTTGTCCAGTGCCATTGTAACATGTTGCCAGCCTGTAGTAAAACCTTCAACTTACCTCAATGGAATCATTCTCTAGCTGGCCCCAGAGGCTTTTTGGATCTGGATGGCAGTACTGGCATTTTGTTACATTACACTCTTTTGGCAGATACAACGTTTTTTTCCCGTTTAAGCTCTGTCAGGGGTCTTCTGCAAACCAACATGTTTAACAGCCATCTCAGTAAGTTACTGTTGATGAGTATCATATAACTTGCTTAGCCACAAGATTTCAGTGGAACATTTAACTTTATCACTGGTGACCTTGACGCATTATTGGAGAACATATGGTGTCATTAGATGAAAAATAACTGAAAAAAGGGTATTCTTGAAGGTCTAAAGCTTTTTTTTCAACCAAAACCAGTAAAAACCCACAATTTGTTAGTTGTTTCTCAAAAAAACATTTTTATAGATAAATCAACATGTAAATTTCTATTAAATTGCTGTTAGTATAATAACTATTTGTTCTTGAGGCTTTAAGGAAAAAAGTGAAAGCTCCTAACTTCCTCTGTTTAAAGACCGGACAACATACTTCAATTAAGGCGGACCCTAAAATGTAGACAACCCTTTTATATCAAGTAAAATTATTCTTTTTTTTTTTAATGTAACACCCTTTTTAAAAAAAAAAAGTGATCATTATTGCCTCATATGTGGTTTCTCATTACAAAATGCCTTGTGTGCTAGGTGGACTTCTATTGTACTAAGATGTACTGTTCACTTCTCTTTTGATCCTGTAACTGTAAAGCTATGTATCGCATTATACTTGTTTTCTACCTGTTTTTTTTATTTATTTGTATTTTAGTTTTGCCTTGTTAATTTTGTTTTTTGTTCTGTAAAAACTAAATAAAGAATGTTATAAGAAAAAAAAAGGTGAAGCACCTCCTCTTTCTGTCTTGATAACAGCGGCAATCAAGACAGAATAGGAGTGCAGAGCCTCCCTGGATACCTATGGTCCCATGAGGCTTTTTGCTGCTCTTTCTGAGCATGCCCAATGTCGGGCATGTGCAGAAGGAACATTTTCCTTCACTGAGGGGAAAGAGATGCCAATCTCATGGCTGCGCAGTGGGATTGGCACTTTTGCCTCTTACATCGGGCTACGACACCTGATCTCGTGCCTGCACAGTGCAAGATTGGATGACATAGCCAGAAGGAAGAAGAAGACCAATGATGGAAAAGAATTCCAGGACAATGCAGGACTTGATCAAGTAAGGTCCAGTACAATCAAAGGATTTGCAGAATTAAAGGTGTGATTGTTTTTATTTTCCAGTTTTGTTACAATGCCACTACATGAGCTCAATGATCCAAGTAGCTTCATATTTGCTTCTAAATTTCCAGAAATCAGCTTATTCACAGATAATAGAAGGTAGTAGTACTTTAATACAGGATTAAGGTATAAATTGAGGGGATTCTCACTTATTCCATCGATTGAAAAAATCTTCTAAGCAGGTAGGTTTGATTAAAGTGTGAGATCTGGGTAACATCTGGTAAGTAAAAACATTTTTATGACATCTATGCAATACATATAACAAACACAAAACTTTTACAGATCTAGAGCATTGTTAATAATTTATAGACATAAAAAATGTATATATTGCACTTACAATAGATCTCAGAAAAACATTGCTTGTAAGTGGCCTAAATTAGTCTGCATTAGGGATCTCATTAGGTGGCCAGTTGTGGAATCTGAAATATAGCCAACAAGGTGTAATGGAATGCCAAACAAGAGTTCTTATAGACCTGTTACCTAGGTGGCTTCTTGGCGTAACAAATAAAATTTATGAATGTATTTTATAAATTGGATAAGGCCAATTAATTTTACTGAATTTTAATGAGAATGTATTGCAGAAATGAACTGAATACATACTTTATTCATTTTGACAAAACACTTTAAAGTAGATGTTAACCAAATTAAAAGGTTATGTTCAATCTTTTTAAATTTGCAGCTTTCTTTTTTTTTTTACTGCAATTAAGGTCTTTTCAGGAATTTTCTGATAAGGGATGACAACTCTTTCCCAGTTTTTACCTTGTCAAAGACTACAAGCGGCCTTGCTGACACACACTGCACATGCATGGTCCACCATTGTTTGTTCCAATCAGGCTGCTGCCCCAGAGCAATGACATGCAGCCAACCCTGACTATAGCTGAAAAGGTTTGGAGGCTTCAATATGGCCAACAATTTGAATTCAATATTAAATGGACATGGTGGGCTAAATACAGAGTAAGTATGCACATTTTCTAAGGATTTTACTCACTCAGATCAAATAAAAAGTTCAGAGGGTTGGGGGATTGCGTTAATACATTTTAAAAGTAGGCTCGTTGTGAGATTGATTTTTTGAGTTGGAACTAGAATAGGATTTCATCCTCTCTAGACTATAGACAGAAGGTTAAGAATGTCCACACCTCAAAAAAAGAGTGAACATTCATTTCAATTATCCAATCGTACAGATTGAAATGAAATAAAAGAAGTATATCTTTATTTCTGTAAACATTCTCAACAACTTTAGTAAATCAGCATCTATGCATATTTCTAATGATTACATCTCTTATATAAACATCAGTTAAAAATCAGTGCAAACTCAGCATTCATTATCCAAATCCTTCCTTTCTAGGTTGGCCAAATTTAGGATCAATGTTTGATTTAAGCATGAGAATTTTTCCCATACATAAAACAAGAGTTATTTGCGCTAACATGGATTGGTCAGCCCAGGATAGCTCTACAGATATGTGCATTCTTATTCCTGGCGAAGAACTGGGCTATATTGGCATGAAGACTGCTGAGGTAATTGGATAATTTATCCTTAGAGATTTTGAAGAACATGGAAGATTAATCACATGCCAAAATCCTGCTGCTACTGCAGCTACCAGCTGTGAATGAATGAATGCCAAGGAGTGAGCAAATTAATGAATGCCTATGAAAGACTGGATGTTTATGACTGAGCGTGCCTGCAAGAAAATGCCAAAACTGCCCAGTGAAGGAATGGCAATATCTAAGAGGCCCTCAGGAAACTATATGTCTTAACTACTAACAGCATGACTTGTAAAATAATAAGCCTATTTTTCAGGTCACATTTGTGCTGTATATTTTTATAACACCAGAATACTTTAGTTAACATTAGGAGTAACAACTGTCAGAGCACTCCCAATTACCATACAGTCCGATATTACATTGGGTTTTTTTTTTGTGAACTAAACTTTTAAATATGTCCAGGCATACCACCAGGTAAAGGAACAGCTGCATTTCTAAAATGTGTTAGATGCATGTTTAAATAGCAAAATTATCTGAGAGGCATTCAAACTCATCTCCAACCAAAATTCTTTCTGAGTTTTGAATGGAGTGGGGTTATGTTAGAACTTCGGTAACATTCTTGTTGGTGCATGTGATTTCATGTAAGAGATGTTTTCTTTTGTTTTTCCTCAAAATGAAATGCACATATAGTACCTACGCAGGGATGTACCTGTACCTTGAAAGGGAGCTATATGCCCCTCTCTGAAAATTTTCAGTGCTGCATTTGTGCAAGCTCTGTGAATATACAGTATATAATACATTTCTGTAGCATTTGCACACACCATGCTGAACTGGGTATCTTAAGGCCTGTTACCCCACAACAACCAGAGATGGTTACTCTAGGCTCAACCTTCATTGGATAAATATTCAATGACACCTTGCTGGGGAGAGGTTTCTTTAGAGAACAGCATCAGCTAAGTCTTGAGTTGTGAATGCAGAGTACAGTAAATGTAGCTCCTCCAGCGGTATTCTCAATTTGCACATATCCCCTCAGGTTTTGGGGGTGGTATTTTTGGCAACCCCTTGGTAGGCCTATGAGTATTACCCCTTCTGCATAAAGCCCAATATTCATTTTTTACTTTTTAATTGAATGTAATAAAAAGGATCCAGTTATACTTTTGCATGTAGTTACTGAAAAATAATTTTTTGTGTATTAAACACAGTAACAATCACATAAAGTGATAAATTATGAGCTCTATACAAGATTTATGTAAAGAGCCATAAAAAGGAAAGGGGGGGCATATGTAACAGATAAGTGCACATACTCTGCACACAAATGGTTATTAAAGCAGGCTACTAAGGCTACCCCTGCAAGGCAAGGTAAATGCCCATTTATGTCTAGGTGGGATCGTAAAGAGGAAGTTCACTTGCATATGCCGTTCCCTCAGAAATCAGTGTGGCTCCTTTTTAATCTGACCTCTGGGTTGTGGATGGGTTTTCACCATCCAATTCTTGTAATTTAGAGGACTATTGGTCCTGCAAGTATAGCAGCTGATGTCAGTACCTATGACTGCAGCCCAAAGTAGCTTATTGAGGAGGCTGCAACGAGGAGAAGCCTATGGAGTATGCATTCTCTCTCTTTATGCCACTCGCTCTTCCCAATATAAGGACATAGAATTCTTGTGGTGCAGGCAGTAGCACAGAAACAGTAGTGCATGGAAATTTTTGTGAATCAGTGAGGAGAGAAATCCTGTGGGAAAGAACCAATAAAAAAAAAGAACTACCAATAAAGAATGTCATCAATATTTTTACAAAAATTTGCCTGGAAGCATTTGTTCGGGTAACTGAAAGCATGTTGTACGGAAACAGAACTTGAAGAAAAGTCTAATGCTAATCTTATAATAGACTCCTGGATCTGTTAACTTGCAGATTAACAATACATTTCTAATCTTCCTAATTGTATACATGTAGGCTTCTGATTTTAAATGTGTTGCAGGGACATGGTAGCCAGTTAGTGACTGATGTATAATGAAAGCATCCAGGGAATGGCCAAGGGGCCAAATTCCTCTGGTTTAGATGATGAATGAAAAACAGGCCTCCGACATGTCTTTAAAAAGGATAGATACCTGCATTATAGACAAAACTCTGACGTGTGAGGATTTATGTTTCCATATATGATTACATTTACCATCTGGACCCAGTAGCATGTGTTACCTTTTAATGATACATACATGTGGCGATTTTGTAGTGTAATTAAACATTTTTGACAAAATTGCAGGGCAACCAAATACCAAATAGAAAGACTGCATGGAGAGTGGATAAAACTTATCATGGCAGGAAAATCCAAGCACTTTCAATGAGTTTGTCATCATGTTTTACCATATTTATTCTGTTTCATTCTAAAGATGCTAATTCATTATAAAGTTTCAACCCTAAAATAGAACATATTTTGTCAGACTTAAAAGTAGTAGATTTCTGAATATTTAAAGAATACTTGCGGTCATTTTTTTGAATATTAGTACAGGTTGACCTTCAAAAATCCAGCCATCGATAATCTGGTTACTTCAGATTTCCGGCATGGATTTTGGAGCGCATTTTCAAATTTACAGTTTTCTGGAGGCGCCATACTCCAGAATCAGCTGTTGGTCTTGCTTGCACGTGCTTACCAGCTCATTCCTTCTCATTTATTTGCTGCTGTATGGATTCAGCAAAGAAAAGAGGTGTAAAACGTAAACATTGTGCGTTGTCAATTGCAGAGAAAGTGAAAATGCAAATGGAAAAAAAAAAATTGATAGCAAAACATGATAATGTTGATAGTGAACATTAAAATTTCATTTAGTGTCATTTAATTTCTATATTTACAGCATATATAACCTTCAAAAACTTAGAATTTGTTAAAATCTGTCACTCTTCAGGTCTGGATTTTTGAATGTCATCCTGTAGTTGAAACTGATTCCCGGCACTAAAGTTCTTACATTTTAAAAGGGTCAGTCTACCAAAAACTTGTTTTTAACTTGGCCTCAAATATGAATGATTTACAAGACTGATTTGGTTTTGGGTTACAATGAGTTCTCACTCTCCATAATGAAGACAAAATTTTCCAGCAAGTGCAAAACAGCGAGGCTCGTAAGGAACTAGAGCTGTAAAATACTACTTCAGAAGTTGCAGAGATAAGAGAACCCAGCTTTTGGCTGACCGAACCTAGAAACAACTATACTTTCTTATCCAACACTAGATCACAATATGGTATCCAGTATTGTGGGACTATTACAGTTGTATTTCAATACCTGTAGAGAAAATGGATGTCACCCTATATATTTGTGGACCTGTAATACATTTTTTTTTCCCCATTAAAAAAAAAACAAAAAGACACACTACACACTTCTTTGTTATTTCTATATTACAAAAGAAACATACAAAAAAAAGTATGCATGACAAAAGAAAAAAAAATCTTTACATAGCAGTTAATAGTCCAAAAGGGAACAGTATCCAGTTACATGATATTCTAATGCCGTTCCCAGGTAACAAAAACACACATTTTTACATTTTAAACAAAATATCTTATTATATACTGAAAAAAATGGAAAAACGAAAATGTGGTAGACAGTATGTGAGCACTATCTGCTGCTCTGGAATGATAAAATGTCTGTTTTTCTAATATTGCACAGTCTGAAAGGTACCAAAAATTTCATAAAAAGTCACAATCTTGGGAAGTATCTCACATTTAAGCAAAATCTACCAAGAAACATAAAGCCTGTTTCTACAGTAGCTCTATCCTATAGAAACATTGGAATGAAAATACAGTATAGTTGATGTTGTTGTAACTGTATAATATATACAATTACACAAACAAATACTTGCAATCAGCACTCCTTCACCCCTGAGTTTAAGTTACTGAAAGTTTGAATGAGCCCATGGAAAGTGTTGAAATTCAACATCCTTTAGAGACAGCTACAGAAAATTCTCACAAAAGTCAAAAGCTGTAGTCACAGTTTATATTTATAGGGGGCCGAGAAACAAAATAAACAGTCTTTTAGGTTGAAAGGAGTAAGACTTCTTTGTGTCAAGAAAGCTTCACTTTGACAATCCCGTGTGCAAATAACACGAATATATATATTTATATAAAAAAAAATAATGCGAAAGGGTTTTTGATATTGACATATCAACTAGAGGAGTTCAAAAGAAATGTTCTGAACGCTTTGCAAGTGGGGAAAAGTTAGGAGAATCGTTTCGACTGCAACTCCATCTCAGCTGCTCGCTTGAGGGCAACATCAACCAATAACTGGAAGCCACTGAAATCCTGATAGTAATCTGGTGGGGTTGGTGGAGGAGTGTTAAAAAGTCCGCTTTGTGGGCTTGCGTTTTGTTCTAGATTAGTAGTGTCTTCGTAGCATACAAGTGAGGTCTCCGTTAGGTTGTTTGCCTCGATCTGCTGCTGGTCTAGGATCTGTCCAGCATTCAACATATGGGTGAAGTTGAAAGGAGCATCGTTTAGTGATGTTACAGTGGTATGACAGATGACTGAGGGACGAGCCAGGAGAGACTGCCGAGAAGACAGTTGAGAGGCCAGTAACTTCCCTGAGCTCTGGTTAGATCTTGTTGAACTGATGCGAAAAGAGTTTTCGTTTATAGTGGGAACGTAGGGCTTTGTTCCTGAAGGAGAGTCCATCTGGATCACATCAGTGATTTTGGCCCCTTTTCGAGAAATGGTGAACTGATTCGGATCTTTGCCATCTTTTCTTAACATATCGGGCAAAAGCCTACGCCTTGCATTGATGAACCAGTTACAGACCTGCAGAGAAAAAAAAACAGAAGATTGATATCACTTAAGTGCATTTAACCCACACAATAATTCTAAGAGCTTTGGATCTTCAGCTGTTCTGAACAATGACAAGCAGTCTAGGCATCCTGTGGAACATTAATGAATGGAGATAAAATGCTGCCCAGCCCCTGCTGTAATTCTGAGATTGAGACGTACTGTAGGAATTCGCATCACATAAAGCAGCTGGATTTTTAGGAGCATTCCCAGTTACACCCATGCAAAACTATGCATTTAGGAAGACAGCCCAGTGTAACGTAAATTACTGATTAACACACTAATGCTTACACACAAGATGTGTGTGTGTTTTACAAACATAATTGATCCTGGTTCCTTACTGACAGAAATTTAATTAGAGTTTGGGCATTTAAATATTTCAACTCACATCACGTGGACCCAATATTGACACATCCATCATTTAGTTTTTTGATGGAGGTCCACACCAAGTTGAAGCAGATAACTTCTTATAACAAACATGACAAAGGCTTCACTGCATACATCTTCCATTTATAAAGTATTATGTAGCAAAATACTTCCCATAAGCTTCAGCGTTCTATCTCTAATGCATCATAATATGATGATTATTAAACATGTAGATCATTGTATAAAAAGCACAGAGATGGAGTTGGAATTAAAATAACGGAGACACATCAAAGTGATTTTAAGGTTCACTAGCTGAAAGAAAAGCCTTGCAAATATGGTCACATCTGTTGAATCGAGCTTGTGAAAGATCAGCCAGTGCTGACACAAAGGACCA
Source organism: Pyxicephalus adspersus (assembly GCF_032062135.1). Taxonomy (NCBI): domain Eukaryota; kingdom Metazoa; phylum Chordata; class Amphibia; order Anura; family Pyxicephalidae; genus Pyxicephalus; species Pyxicephalus adspersus. The sequence goes on along the minus strand of NC_092862.1, from coordinate 46,518,393 downwards.
GTTGTCAAAATACACATACAAAGCCCTACCTAATAAAGCCTGAGGAGGGATACATTTATGAACAGGCTCAATGCTTTTATTTTTAACTGTTCCTTACATGTCATTTCCCATACCTTAGGCAAATGGTGGGAAATTTTCCTTTGAAACAAGATGCTGTTTGTCTTATTGCAGAGAGTATGATGACTCACTATACTGCTGAACTTACTGTTCTACAAAACATGTCTTCAATTACCTCATTCCAAGGTGCACGGTGTTAACCATTGCACTGCAAAGCAGTCTTGTTCTTGGGACCGGAATACAGTGCCAAACTTAACAACCCAGAAACATATTTTCAGAATTACTGGACTTGAACCAAAACATTTTAAAGCCATGTTCTTGAAATTATTAAACTAATCTAGTTTACATCTGGACACACTAAATGAATCTAATCTCCTAGAACACCTATTAGTCACATCAGCCTGCAAACTGTCACAACACAAAAGGTGTACACATAACTTATTTTTAAATGAAGGAATCATTAAAGCCAATATCAGGTTGTTTTTTTACTACCCCTGTTGTGCTTTCCCGGAGACGCAAAAAATAGGAGAAAATCAAAGCGGTCATAGAACTGATGTACAAAATAGAGTATTTCTAGGTCTCATGACAACTACAATTTTCAATTTCTCATAACTTTGTCTTTGTGGCAGTAAGTCTGCCTGGGAAATTTACCATACTTTTCATCCTGGTGACCAAAGTCAGCAATGAAACGCAAGTCCAAACCGTAAACTGGTCTTACAAAAAAAGCAACTTTAAAGAAAAAAAAATGGATTTTCATGTCAGTCCACAACAGACTGCATTGTTAACCTTACTGACTGAGCACATGTGTAATCATCTCTGATAAACTGTGCAGGGCTGAGCTCAGGAAGTCAGCTCACACAAATATTAAAAGCAGCAGCGGAAGAGTGCATTCTTAAAATTGATGCTGCAGTGTTTACAAATGTAAGTCACCCCATAGCTAGGCTTGGGAGTGGGAGAAGAAATGTGCCAACTTGCAGAATTGCTAAATACTACTGGAACACATGGAAGACTAATAATTATGTGCCATTAGATGAGTACAGCAAGCAAGTGGCCAAGCTGACAGTTGATACTCAGTCGTATTAAAGGTTTGCTTTAAACACAAAAGCAACAGATACTACTGTTCACTTTCCAAATCAGAAACTGCAACCTAAATTGGGTTTTAAAATAGAGAAGTTGTACTTTATCAGGAAATGGTATGAACAACTACTACTACATTCTGCTTCAAGTCAGAACTGAATCATCTTGATTTATAATGCAAGCCAAACATTTGCTTTATTTGGGATTACAGCTTTTAATGTCTCCAATCTGCATTACTGTCATAGCAGCTGTTCCAAGTGGAATACATCTGTATTGTACTATCATGTTAGATTTATCAGTACAAGACGACTGACACAGCCTGAGCATCCTAAATGATTTCATTATGTCTCAGAATGAAAGCACTATTTTAGCAGTCTTGTGTACCGTCATGTCCATGTCATTGTGGTTTCAGCTAACCATTCAGAACACAAGATTCCAGGAACTTTGCATAAAGAACAGCTGTCAATAATGACTTTCTAATCTGGCTTCCGCAATAAAATGCAAGAACATTTTCAAGTGTTGTACTGTACATACTGTCCCATGTGTTACTATGAATACACTTATTAAAAACGGCAAGCAAATTATTTAACTAATGCACCACACTTTAATAAATAAATATTGTGCTTTTGAAATATTGGGGTGCCTGCAGTTTTGCCCTAAAGCCAGCAAGACAGTCAATATTATTGCCGGTTGTATTTATGCATCTGCAAATCCGTCAGCTTTAAAATAACAAATGTATGTACTTTCATGACCAAGTGACAAAAGGTCGAAAGAAAAGTTTGAATTCCAGGCTATACAATTTAAGGCATTCTTGAAATATTTTGTAAAATACCAAACAGTTTGTGCATTATAGTTTCTGCCCTTCAGACATAAGAATTGTCTGAATAAAAAAATATCTTGAACATACCTGTAATGTAGAGAGATGAGTCTGGCGGGACAGAACCGCCTTTTCTTGTTCTGAGGGGTAAGCATTGTATCGATGTTCATACAGCCAATCTCGTAAAATCTGTACCGACTCTTTAGGCAGATTTCCACGCCTCCTTCTCTTCCCTGATCCTGAAGTGGAGGAGAGGTCTAGCGGGATATCCATAACTTCTTCATCCTCAGTTTCACTGGCTGACAGAGGAATTAAACCTAGAAGGAAGGGGGGGGATATGTAATTAACACAGGACTGCAAGCAATACCAAGATCTAAACAATAAAAGAGATAAAAACAAACGCAGTCATGACCTTTTGTGGTATCTACAACAAAACAGTTAAGAAATATTTCCAGCTGGAACTTTGGATCAATGTTATTGTTTTTAGTTCCTACACTTGGACCTGGATATAGTAAAACATGTTTAACACATGTATTGAATGAGAAAGCAGATAATAAAAATACTTTGTACACCTATATATTCATAGTGGGGGTGACAAAGACACACTTAGGCAACAGGTGCCAACTTCAGGCCATCTGATCAGGGTAACCAATCAGCAAACATTTTCATGAAAATTATCCCAATGGGCAATGCAGGCTAGCCTGAAGTCCTAACAGCACCCACACCCCACCACCAAAACACACTTTTTATTCAGCTAGCTTGGACCTTAAATAATTTGATTCCCTACACAAAATAAAAAGCAAAGTGGGTATCACATGTAGACATTTAACAAATAAAAAAATCTCTTTATCTTCCTAAAAATTGACAACTGTGCATCCAGCTGGAGGTACTTGCTGTGGCATAAAGGGGCAAGTAGATTTATTATACCCACACTTTAAATTAGCCTAAAATGTGCATAGAAGTGTACATCTAACCCTTAGTACTCTCAGAGTCTGACACAGCATTGAAAAAGTAAACAAAGCCGATTAAACAGTTATCAATCACTGCAAATTCCTGAAAAGGTCCATATCAGTGGCGTGGTGGAATCAATCTGTCACAGTGTCTCACAAATGAACATTTCTTACCCTCGCACCTCCTCAGTGGTGGTACTCGCTTCTTGGCCATTGAGGATGATGAAAGCCACAAATGTGTTTTTTACTTTCACAATTCACCACAGACCTGCTAGGCTGTAACCCCACAAGTCCTACAGCACTACAATTTTTAATTTGTAAAAAAACACAATGCTGTCCTGAACGCGAATCTGGTGTAATAAAGCCGACACCTGCTCCCCCCACTGTCCCATTGTCCTGTAAGTTCTAGGAATGAGCCATTTCCTTTTCCAGTGTATCTGACCAACACTGACATCACCTTGTTAATTCATTATTTTCCCCTGACACAGGGCTGACAGATGACTCATAAAGCACTGTTGCAAAACAGAAACCTGAGGGCTGCTTATTTCACCATTTAAACTTGCTGCTCTGACAATTCACTCCAGACATTTAAACAAAATGCAGGTTGAGTAACATATCAGAGTGCCTAGAAAACATTGAGTACAAGCAATGGCACAGGATCCCAGGTTTGTGTGTGCTGTATAATAATATTAATAATAATAATATAATGATCACACTGCAGCAGCTACAAGCCAAATGTTTTGAAGCAAAGGGAATCCATTAGCTGCCATCTGCTCCTCCTGCTTTACAGATCAAAGATAAAAGTTGCAGCTATCATTACTTGTTGCTTTATAAGAGTTATTGTGACCTTCATAAAGCGCGGGCTGCCACTCAGGATAAATGCCAAACAATATGACTACACCAGGATATGTAAACAAGTGTGAAAAGAACAAGGGCTCTATGCATGTCTATCCCAACAGGAAACTGCCCAGACCAAAAACAGCAGTAGTCATAGTTCTTATCAGGTGAGTAAGTAAACAGTTCAGTTAAAGCCCTTTCCCTTGAAGTACATTTGTCTTCTTTTAAATTGATACTTATGCTGCCAGATACAAGTCTTAAAAGTTATCTACCGCTAGTTGAAAGATCTCACAATAGCTAACAGTTTCTGCACAAAGGGGCCGCTGTGTAAAAGACTAAAAAGCTTCAACTTTCTTTAAAAAACACATTTGTACAATAGAGTCTGACAAAAGGTAAAAAAGTGAGCCCATAAATACTAAGGTTATAAAGACTATACCCTTTAACAGTTTTAAACGGTATTTATTTTGCTACATTTTAAACTTTGTTTATTTAAAACTTGTCTATTTGTATAAAAAGAAAAGATTGTATAAAAAAAAAAAAAAAAAAAAAAAAAAGATTTTTAAAAATGTAATAGGTGATTGGTGTTTAAAAAAAAAACAAAAAAAAAAAAAAAAACATGCATAAATAAGCTTCATGACACATGTCAGATAATGTGTCCAATGACTACAACTTAGCGATGATTGTCAAATACACCGATATGCTTGGGATACTTTTAAAAAATGTTACCACCCACAAAGCAACTGTTGATTTTATACAAGTGAATAGGTAATCAGGGGCTGCATTGCTCTGCATACAGAGGATCCCATGGAAGCGCAATATAACCACAAACTTCAAAGACAAATCCCAAGCCTCTGCTGCACCAGCTGTCTCTTTGTATAAAATAAGCAAGCAGAGATATAGTACACTGATTTCTATAATATGTTTAAATGTAGTTAAGACACAAAGGTGACAGTGACAGATGTCATATTGCAGTTGTGAAGGTGGAAGTGGTAAGGCAACACGTGGTGCTGCTGACAAAGGAACACAACACAGATTATCTGCTAACAATACTAAACTACAAACCAATGTACAGAAACTTTGTACACTTCTGCCCTTCTTACCAAAGCGTGGTAAAAGTAGATCAAAATAAAAAGATAAGATTAGTCACAGCTTGTGTGTGGTCATAAATCATAATTACTCTGATTAGAAATATGGAACAAAAACAAAAGTTCCAATGTGTCACCGCAGCAGCAAACACTGGCTTTTAATGCATAAAGTGGGATTTTCTGTAGGTTGCTTGGGGATATAGTACTAGGTGAGCACAGAACAAAAGATTCTGGTTTCCTAGCATACTTGACTAGTCATGCTACTGAAATGTCGCTGCTAAAACAAAGCGGAATGAAATTGGGCAACTTGTGGAAAAAGTTTCACAAGGAATTAAAGGGACTTTCCATGCAGTGTTAAGTTCCCCTTCATAGTTTAATGTGCCTCCTACCAGGAGGTGATTATGGAATCAATCACATGTTTAAATTGTTAGTAAAAAATATAAAATTGATTCTCCAAAACATATCAGGGATTTTTTCTACACAACACATCCACGTTATTGCACTTAGTTTCACACAAAGAGGAGCAATCTAAATTCTTTCTCTAGCCACAATCTGGACAAAAGATCCAAACACGTCGAAATAGTAGGGGGATGGGGAGGCAGGTCTTTTGTTTCAACGGTTTGAAAAAGTTTCAAGCATCTGCAAGCACTTTCTCACATCCTGATCTGTCAGCAGCACTGCCCCCTCCTGTCACCCTGCTGCTCTGCTTCCATCGTGCCCTGCTGTCTTGTCTGAACAATGCTGACACCACAATCCCCTTCACATACTAAGCCAGCTCTCTCAAAGTCACCAAAGGGCCCTATGGAAGAACAATTCCTGGGGCCAGAATTTATCTACTGCCCAACAATTACAAAGTCAAAGTATAGAGAGATGGAAATGAGAATACCTTCAGGACTCCATGATGGGCACCCAACCTCTTCACTCCCAATGGATAAGAAAATGGGAGATGCAATGACCCTGATTTCATAAAGCGCTCCAAGACTGGAGAGGAAACACTTTCATCAGTGAAGCTGGGTGATCCAGCAAACCTGGAATGGATCTGGTCCAGGATTCAACAAATAGCACATGACTTATGAAATCCATTCCAGGTTTGCTGTTGCACTTAATAAATCAGGGCCACTGGGTGAATGTTGGTGCTGCTCATAAAGAAGTGCTTGGTTGCCCAATAAAATAAATATAGAGAATGGTGAGGAAAAGATCCAAGCGATCCCCAGGTAATGGGACAGATGGAGGGGGTCTAAGCACCCACAACTACTTTCAATGCCCCCACAAAGTCTGAGAAATGTGCATGTCCACCCTCCATGTGTTTCCTAAAGTTGGAACCCTCATGCAACTTGTGTCCAAAATTCTTTTGTGTCATGGGGAAAACTTAATGCAAGCGAAAGTTCTCGTGACCTTTCAATGATTCCATTCATGGTGCATGAGAAATAAGTATGACAGGTGCTGTCATTAGAAGCTGCAGTCCATACACGTCATCAGTATATGGGAAATAATAGCAAGCATGTACACAGTGTCACAGTGCAGATGGAGCACATGGTACTCCAGGAACAAAGGAATTCAAACTTCAGCAGCCACAGGGAATGTACTCTGCTGAAAAGTTTCAGGACTTCATGGCTCCAGCTTACAACTCCATCCAACTCTTGGGAAAGTGGTTAGGAAGTGGATTTATCACAGAATCAGCAGAATATCTGTCCTAAAAAGTTATGTACCCTTCCCCTCAGGAATGTCAGGCTGTGTTCCAAACAAAGGCAGTGACCGGTGACATGTCTATGTATCTTTATATAGGGTGTGATATGTGGGGGATCAGCAGGTAGCTGGGGGTGGTGCTCCCCCTGTCCTCAGCCCATGTGCTCAGTGAGCTCCCTCCTGCAGAAAGTTTCTTTGTTCCACAAGTGAGGCTCAGCCATGCGCTAGTTTTCCTTTGTGTGCAGCGCTGTCCCGCATGGTCCCATATCAGCAACACACACCGTGGCGTACTCACAACACGCCGAACTGTCAGCATACATTACAAACAAAACACAAAGATAAAGTGTTTATAGCAGGAAGACACAAAAAGTCAATGAAAGTGTCAGAAAGCTTCAAAACTCCCCTTGGACTGCTAAACATGGAGCTGATTGCTAGCAGAGAGTGTGATGAGAGTGTTGGGTGAATGATGAGCGAAACATGGAGATAACAGACTGCTCCCTGTCTGCCATCCGTACAGAGGAAGCTGTGAGCAGAACCTTACCTTTCTTAGCTTTCATCTTCATGTGATATCTGTGAAGCTCGGTGTGTCCTGGGATGTCCTGAGCACAATGACTTGGAAAAGTTTAGTCCCAGAGAGGGAAGACAGAGGTAGATGTGTAGCCCTCTCCTAGCACTAATGGTTTGTCAGCTCTCACACCCTCCCAGTGACTGTCAGACGCACACAGGGGGAGGAGAGATGTACAAAGCTCCCGGATTGCCCCCTTTTCTCCCTTCCTAGGCTGCAGGGGGAGCGCCAGGCACCGAGCTGCTTCCTGTTATTCCCAGACAGACGTTTGATCATTAAGCTGCAGAGGCGGCTCCTGATTGTCTGCTGACAGCTGCTTCTCCCTGCCTGCCCCATCACACCTGCCCCAGGTATCCCAGCATGATGCCAATGTAAGGATCACATGGTTATGGCATTCAGCTGCTGCCTCCCCCACCTTCTATAATAACAGGCTCATCACATTTATTATTCTGTATTTATCTGGTATTCATGTGATCTGGATATAAATCCTAGCGGAATATACTTTTATTTTATACAACGCTGCACAGATTTCACTTTTCACTGACATTACAAGCGCCCGATGACGTCATCAGCACCGTGCGGCTGCCGAGCACGTGACCTGCCTATAGAACTAGGACGCAGTGCTGCGCTATCTGCACCTCTCATGTCAGCTGTCACATTCTGCCGCCATTTCCTAATGACTATAAATCAGCGGGTCAGTCTTATTGTAAGACAAGTCATAATTCCTGCTGGTAAAATGACGCATTGTTGCTGCGGGCTGCATAGATTTCATGACAGCAGCTATTGCTCATCAGACATGCTTGTTATTGTAAGAGGTTCTGTTCCTGCCAATAGGCGGGGCTATGACTGCACACATTGCTCAGCAGTGTCAGCTCCTCCTGCTGTATTCTCCTCACACAAACTCGTTTCCCCGGCGTTAGTTTCCTTTGTGACAGAAGGGAGCAGACGAAGGGGGCGGGGAGAAGACGCTCGGGGGCGGGGTCTGTGATAGAACCCGTTTAAGAGGCGTGGTCTGATAAGGGAGACTACGCTGGGGGTGGGGTCTGTAATAGGAGAATCGTATGGGAGGCGAGGTCTGAGATGGGAGGGGCGGAATCTGTGAAGGGAGAAGACGCTGAGGGGCGGAGACTTTGAGAGCAGACAGTGAAGGGAAAAGCCGCTGGGGGCGGGACACTGAGAACTGACACTGAGTGGGCGGAGACATTGGCTGGATGTCAGTTGGTGAAGTCATGCAGCAGTGAGGGGAGCGCTTGTTGTGTGTGATGGCAGACGTGGCTGATTGGTGGCTCATATCCGGCCTCATGAGGGGGAGGGGGGCTGACTCATTGCACCTCGTATGGCCGGGGGAGGGGAGCCCTGATTCTGCCTGTTTCCCGCCTCTTCCTCTCATTTACTTGCTCACTGGCAGCTGAATAACACAAACTGCTTTTGTTCAGCAGCCAAGCTGCAGCTTGCAAGGGTTGTAAAAGTGAGCCATTCCTCCCAGCCAGCCCCCCCCCGTGCTCTATTCACTGAACACATGAGGAGAGCCTGCACCAGACACAAGGAGGGGGGTGAATCATTCACACACAGGGGAAGCCTACATTTTATATCATTAGGACTTCTTGTCATGTGTTTGTATACAGAGATAACACAGACACAAAGTTATATCAGGGCACCAATGTGATAGATCTGTTTATACAGAAGGGGTTCATTGGCAAAATAAAGTTCAAGAAACAGGGCTCATTCCTGATTCCACTTAAATACTTTGAAAACTGGTAAAAAGAAAAACAAATCATATGGAGGTAAAACGAACTGATATCTGCAACAACACTAACCATATGTAGGCAGATGACACATATTCTACAGAAATTATATAGCGCCATCATATAACGCAGCGTTGTACAAAGTCCATCATCATAAATTAGACCAAAAACTGAGGAGGGGAGAGGGACAGTCCCCCAAAATGAGGACCAGATGGGCAGTATGGGTCGCACGGTCCAATGTAATGGGATTTTGCTAAGCAGTGAGATATCCTGAGTGCTACAAGAACTATGAAGCTGTGCGGCCACACTGACGGGACGAAGGGATTATGGGGCTAAAATAACTAAAACCTGAGCTTACTACATAGCACACAGAAACCCACAAAATATATAATAATATTGTACAAAGTATCTCCTTACATCAGTTATAAGTGGAGACATTCCAACATTACATTGATGCCATTAAAGAAATACAAGACATGCCCTCTACACTGGTGTCAATGGAGAACCCCCCTTACATTGGTGTTATTGTAGAAATCCCCCCTAACTTGCTAGTATTGGAGAAGCCCCTCCCCCCCAGTAGTGTCTACTAGATTGTAAGCTGTTCGGGGCAGGGTCCTCTCCTCCTGTATCACTGTCTGTATTAGTCTGTCATTTGCAATCCCTATTTAATGTACAGCGCTGCGTAATATGTTGGCGCTATATAAATCCTGTTTAATATTAATAATAATAAGGAGAACCCCCACCCCCATACATTGGTGTCGTTGGAGGAATGTCCCCCTACATTGGTGTCAGTAGGGACCCCCCCCCCCCTTTACATTGCTCGCAAGAGGCCCCTCATATTGGTGTCAGTGGAGAGCCCCCTAATATATCTGTGTCAGAGGAGACATGGCCATTGTGTTGTTATCTATAGAGAGATATTCCCTTTTATCAGTGCCCTGGAGAACTATCCTCTTACACTGATTTCATTAGATATGTGCTACATTAATATTTACTTCTCCTTCTTTCCTCACTCTGGCTTCTTGAGAACTACAACAAATGACTTCTTTATTTGCAATTGCACAATTTACTCCACTAAAGCTACGTACACACTTCCAATAATTATCGTTGGTAAACGAACGACCAACGATCCTGCACGATATCTGCGAACGATCGTATAGCACCGATCCTGTACATACAGATAACGACACGATCGTTCGTAGATATTGTACACACAATAGATGCGATCGTTAGAACGATACAGGAAGTGACGTGCACCACAGGAAGTGAGCGAACGTTCGTTCACCGCGCATGCTCAGACCATGGACGATCAATGAACGACCGTACACACGATAGATGGTAAACGATCGTCGTCCAATCCGAACCGCCGGTCCGGTCGTTCATTTCCAGCGACTATTCTCGTTCGTCGGCGTCGTTGGTTACTTTTTTTACGAACGATTTTTGCCCAATCGATCGTTCGTTCGTCGTTCATTTCCAACGATAAAAATTGGAAGTGTGTACGCAGCTTAACACAGCATAAAGTTGAACCGGCCATAGTACGCTGTGCATAGAAGTATCAGCGCTGAAAGGCTGATAGAAAGGGAACTCTTCCTATAAGGCTTGTCTTTCTAATGTGACACAAAGAAAAAAAAACAGTATCCCTCTGACTACAGTTGTACACCATATTTTTTAAAACACACAACATATTGCCTTGTAATGTATTCAACAACCTGTGTCAGACAACCTATTCATTTGAATGTGCTGGACAAACCATGAGATCACACAGAAATGCAGTGCAATGCATGTGTTGCTGCATGTTGTACTGCAGTGCATTGGTAAGGTGCAATGGGGTTCTATCAAGAATGTATGAAAACATTGCATTGAAACATGTTTTTAGAATAACTCTGTTTTCCATTATAACTTCCACAATAGGAATAAACCCTTCCTGCCTTGGTACATTTTTTAAATTGTTATTTTGTTTTTCTATATTTTTTTTTTGCCTATAAAAGGCAAATAATAAATCCATTTAAACATTAAGTCTATAAATAAATGTAACATTTTTACTACTGGGTGCATGCATGTGATAATGTCAGTGACATGTAGAGAATACACTGTAATTTAGTTTTCTGATTCTAATTTTTTTTTTGTACTTTCCATGTAATGACATTTATATGTAAGAGAACACACTTAAAAAAAAAAAAAGTTTCCATGCATTCCCCATCTGACTAGTACTCATTTGAAAGCAGTGGCTTTTTGTCAGTTTGCTAGGGTGACACGCTGCTATGCCTGGGAATTTGGTTTCTGGGTTTGACTAATCTAGTGACTCATAAACCCAGCAGGTGAGAACAGAAGGATAAAACACACATGTCCAGTAATTCCCTCCTCCTCACAGCCCTCTTTAAATAAAAAGAAAAAGTTGTAAAAGAAATATAGAAATGTTTGGACTGGTAATACATCTATTTAAGGAGTGGAAAGAATTGCATAAAAAGTCATCCTTTTTTAATGTCTAGGAAAGATACTTCATGGGCATACAATGATAGTTAGGGGCATCTGCTCCCCTCTTGGCCCCCACCATTCTCCTAATTGGGAACTTGGAGCTTTTACTACTTGTCTGATTTTTGGTCTAGCAGGAATGCAAATATAGTAACTGCAAGAGACATTGCTTTTATGTAGTAATCTGAACAAAACTATTATTATTATTTATTATTAAACAGGATTTATATAGCGCCAACATATTACGCAGCAATGTACATCAAATAGGCCTTGTATGTATACCGATTAGGAAAAAAAATATTATGTATTTTTTTAGGATAAAAGCAATATATGACATGTTTTTTTTTAGTACATATGTTAAACTAAAGTTTTATTGCATCAGGGAAACTGCAGTTCTTGTGCTTTGTCCTATGGCAGGCATACACTTCACACCAGCTGGTGGTCTAGGTGGCAACCTCCTACATGTGCTGCTGAATTTGACACACTCTCTAAAGTCCTCTAAAGTGTTTACGTTTGCCCAGTTAGCATTCTGTTCTCCTTTTGCTAAAGATGACAACTTTGCTTTGAGAAATGGACATTTCAGACATGCAAGCTATATTAGTACCTGAAATAGGCCCTGGCTGTCTTTCCATTATCGGTGTTCATCTTGATTTGAGGATCTGGTAGTTCAAACCTTGAGAAATACATTTATGATGCTGCATGCCCCCATATTTTTTATTAGGGCAGAACATGAAGGTGACATTGCTACTGACCATATACCTAAAAGTTTTTGGTTCTTCATAAAGCTCCCTGCAGTCAATTGGAGTACCTCTGCTGGAATTGCAGATTTTTAACTAAAGTCCCATGAATAACCACATTTTGAGTCTTCCACTTTATTTGGTCCTGGCATTTGTCAGAAGCTTAAAAGCAGTTACTGTGCTAGAAAATCATTGAGAGACCTCAAGTTGTCCTCCACCACAGTAAAAAAAAATCTTGGGTCAGAATGGATGTTACTTTAGGGTCTAAAGCTGGGTACACACATGCAATAGTTGTCCTTGGAAAGGATCTTTCACGATTGTTTGCACATGTGTACATAGTAACAAAGTAATGTTCCTTGACCTGTGACCCTAAAGAAGAACAGTCAACTTCTTCAGCAAATAGGAGTTTATCTGGAATGAGAATGATGTTTACAGGTTTATGACCCTTTTTCATGTCCACTCTTTTCATCTGCTCAGTTTTATCATCCTTGGAAGGCAGTATGTTCAGAATGTTGGGCTCCAAAAATGAGGAAAAAGGCTTTGTCCTTTCTTTTCACCTCATTTGATTCTTTCTAGTGGAAGGTTCCAAAAGCACCAGATGTAATCTTGTCTCAAGTCCTGTCTCAAGGAAAGACAGAAGTATCTTATCTTATCAAACTAAAGAGATTCAGACCAACACACCTAATGGAGAAAGATATATTTTGTTAATGTTTGACCTAAAAGTCACTTTTTATACAATCACCATTTTTTCCACAAGCACATTCTGTAATTCAGATAAAGAGGGAAAATATTATTGGGAAGTCATAAGCTACGTACACACTTCCAATTATTATCGTCGGAAAACGAACGACGAACGTTCCTGCACGATATACACGAACGATCGTATAGCACCGATCCTGCACATAGAGGTAACGACACGATCGTTCGTAGATATTGTACACACAATAGATACGATCGTTTAAGCGATAGAGGAACTATGTGCACGACAGGAAAGTGAACGGACGTTCGTTCATCACGCATGCTCTGAACATGGACGATCAACGAACGACCGTACACACGAACGACCGTACACACGAACGATGTTCAACGATCGTCGTCCAATCCGATCCGCCGGTCCGGTCGTTCGTTTCCAGCGACTTTCCTCGTTCGTCGGCGTCGTTGGTTACTTTTTTACGAACGATTTTTTGCCCAATCGATCGTTCGTCGTTCGATTGGAACGATAAAAATTGGAAGTGTGTACGCACCTATAGCCTTTGGCTTCTCTAACACTTCTTACACTTTTTGCAGTATTTGCAAATCTGCAATGCAACAAAAATGGGTAAATTCTTCTTTTTTTTGGACAATCTTCTAATATTTTCACCTAGAAAAGCTTATTATCCTTTAACAGAAAGCACACATTCTTTAAACCTTACACACTTACCTTTTAACTTAACATACAATTTATGATAAATTCAGAAAACAATAGTATTAGTATTAATCATTTCATAATTTAGGTTTAAAAATAAGAACAACTTTATTTAATTTGCATATTCAGGAGGTGAAATAGTGAACTGCTGATTCATTCAATTTTTTTCTTTTTAGTATTTCCCTCAGGGAAGATAATTGCACTGTCCCTAAGCGAGGAGAAGACTCCTCTGTTCAACAGGAACATGCAGGAATTTTCTTCACAGAGATTGTTCTTCGGGAGAATATGTAGCCCTTCTGCACTTTATAATTATGAGAGATGCAACCATGCAAAGATGGGCAGCAATCACATCCTGTACAGCAATCGGGTTATGGCTTCTTTAGGACATGGGTCTCCACATGAAACTTCTGAACTGAGGATCATGGTGGCTCAGAGGTTAGTCTTTGCCGCGCTTTGTCCTGAATGGAGTTTGCAGGTTCTCCCCGTGTTTGTGTGGGTTTCCTCTAAGGTACTCTGGTTTCCTCCCACATTCCAAAAACACGTAGTTAGGTTAAATGTCCAAAATTGTCCTTAGACTGTGTTAATGACATATGACTATGGTAGGGACATTTTATTGTGAGCCCCCTTGAGGGACAGCTAGTGTCATGACTGTGGACTTTGCAAAGTGATACGTAATATGCCGGCGTGATATAAATACTGTGTAGTAATAATAATAACTGCGAGCAGTGAAGTTGACCATACTAAACCTGGTGTTTATTAGTCATCTCGACCGGCAGACATGGACAGCAGCAATGGATAGCCCTCGTTCTATCCCAGAAGAGGGTGCATAGAGGGTCAGATTCAGGAAAGTATACAAAGGAGTTAGAGAGTAATAAAAAATGTAGCCCTAGGATATGATTTACAAAGGACTAGTTTTGCATTAAGGCATTGACATTGAGAGATAAATCCCAAACATAATAAACAACAGATTCCTTTCATTAACATAATCGAAATAAAAAAGAAGCCAGATTTCACCTTTTAGCAATTAAGTGTAGTCAGATAAGTGAAAAAAGTGAGAGAGAGCTACTGGTTTTTAATATGCTTTTCAAATTACTTGTCATCTTATGAAATTCATTTTCTTATATCACATTTTGCTAATGAACCTTTGTTATTGTTAATGTTATTAAATAGACATGAAAGTGTCCAGCTACTTACTATATTATGGCTCACTACCAAAATCTACAACAGAGACAGATTAAGGCAGCATGGGGCTCTATGTAAGATAGCTGTTTTGCCCCATTCTTTGATTAACAAGGGCTGTCATACTCACAGAAAAAATATCCAATTTCAGTTGCCTATACTGACAAGGCCCGGACAGATACCAATTGTCTCCAGATGTATCCTCCCTGGCCAAGCTGATTCACATCTTTGACCAATATTATTAATATTATTATCAATAAACTGTATTTATAAAATACCAACATATTACACAGTGCTATACAGGGGTTGCAAATGACAGACAGAAACAATGACACAAGAGGAGGGGTGGACCCTGCCCAAAGGAGCTTACAGTCTAAGAGGTGGAGAAAGTAACAGACAATGAGACCAACCGCATAAAGCTGTGTACAGACTTGAAATTGATGTCACTGGAAACAATCCTATGTGAATATTTCTAATGACAGTGGAATGAAAAACCTGGTTGACCCAAACCTCCCTTGACGTCTCCTGCTGAGCCCTAGGCTCTTGCTTGGTTGCCTTGTGGATGATACGGCTCTAACAAGAAATAGATATACTATATGTAGATTTCATGGGAAGAACATGAGCATTAGGGAAGTCACAGATGTCCAGGATGGAATATGGTCATGCTCTTTGTTTAGAAAATATGCATAATAACACAATTAATCAATCTTGGCATCGGAATGCCACGAAAAAACATTTAGGTACAACGCCTAAGTGCCAAAACAAGTGTGAATTTCACCTAAATTCCACAGCAGTCTTTAGAGCTCTTACTGTCTGTTTTCAGGTGTTGTGAAACCATTATCACCGATCATGATGAATAGTATAATTTAAAAGCATTACCTTTTCAAATTCAAAAACCATTGTATATCTGTTCAGCTATCTATACAGTCAGGACCTCTCCTGCCTCTTAGTTTTCTGTTAACAAACAATTGCCTACCATCTACCTCTTGTGAGCTAAAGGTTTTACCTCCATATGGTTTCCATATGGTTGGGAACTCTAGTCTGGTGTCTACTGCTCTACCTACTTTGGGTGTCATGTAGTCACATGTAATTGACTTTCCCTCTGGCAGAACTAAAGGATGGAATGAAATAGTTGTATTCCAGTGTGCAAGTACTAATTTTGTATTTAACTGGGGTTTAAGCTGGAAGAAGCTTCAGGAAGATTTTTATGATGCTAAAGATTGTTATGAGCCAGTGTAAAACTACAGAAGAGTTAGAACAACTAATATCTGACATCTAACACCAAATATTGCCCATAGTTCATCATGGGTAGCAGGATTGCTGGCACCATGTAATGTTATTCATTGTGCAACGTTCATAGACATGATATCGCTATTCAGATTGTAAGCTCTTCGGGGTAGGGTCCTCTCCTCCTATATCACTGTCTGTATTAGTCTGTCATTTGCATTCCATATTTAATTTAATGTACAGCGCTGCGTAATATGTTGGCGCTATATAAATCCTGTTTATTAATAATAATAATAATAATAATAATATTCACTTCAGCATAAACCAAATGGACTGGGAGACTGTCACTCCATGTCTATGGGTAACTCATGTCTATGGGTAAATATATATTTTCTAAGCATATTTTACTTCTAGCATTTGCTTTTTGTTTAGAATTTTTTCATGTTGAGCACATTTATGCTGGTAATATTTATATACGTACTGATTTGTCATATCAGCGTACATTGTACATCTTATACTAGCTAAACAAAATTTTAAATTGATTATGAAAATCCATCAAAAGAATCACTCTTCAATCATTTTGGATTAATATTTGTGTAGAATGTTAATTGGGCATTTTTGGCAATCCTATTTTACTAGCGATCAGTTATTGAACAAATGGATGGTACATCTTGAACATGAGAAAAAAATGCAAAGTGTATACATAGCATTACTCTGTTTACTTGTTCTCTAGGAATTCACTGATATTGTTCTGTGTTAATTGATTGCTTGGGGCAGGACAGACCTGTCAGCCCTTTACATTCTCCATCTGCATGGTAAATCAAGTATCCATACAGAAAGAAAAACAAATGGGTTTCTAAAACCACTTAAAATGACCCCCATGACCTCTTGTCTTAGGACTGCACAGCTGTAAAAACCCTTGGTGGCTTGCAACAGGTAAACTATTTTTATACATAACCAGTGATAGCTCACTTTTCAAAGCTTTGCAAGACTTGAGAGCAATGGGCTCATATAAAAGTCTAGCTGTTAGTGAACATTTTAGAAGGATATGGCGCTTTGCCAAGGGGTTAATTCAAACCAGCCACATTTGCAAATCTTCTTTGTGATGGTCTGCTCAGGAGTCAACATGGGAAAACCTTAATTACCATCACCAGAAAACAGTGTAATGTAAATAAATAGGTGTATGCATTTTAATGAAACTATTATATTGGGGAGGCCTGGTTTTTTAATGCAAGGAGCTCTAAGAGGAATTGAGGACAATTGGAAACACAAACAAGTCCTCATGCAGCGGTTATGTTACTCTACCACATGGTGGAATGCAGTGTAATTTGATCGTTCAAAAAAGATCACTTTACTTCTCAGCAGCATGGAAAACATGTGCAGGACTCAGCAATATGCTTTCCACTGACTACTAAAAATAATGAAGGATATAGTGTCTATGGGACTGATTTAGAAATGTAAGCTTGTTTGATTTGTCTACAATCACCAGATTCCGACTATCTACTGACTTTTTTTCATCATTCTTTTTAAAACTGAAAATATTTGGCTAGGAAATAAATAAAAAAAATGTGTGCACAATGAATGTTTATTTCACTGCACTTATATTTCTAGCATACTATTGGAATATGAATCATGTTTTGTGACAGGAGTAACACTGAACAAAAAGTCAGGTGAAATATATTTAGCACTAAGGGGCTACCTAATAATATTGCATTGCAGTAATATGTAACAATATTCTTGATTGCCATTCTAATGGACCATCAAACATGGTAAGTGTTGCAGCACATCAATGGGCTATGGCATGCTGCATATAAATAATTCAAAGCAGTGCTCAATAATGCACATAAAAATATTAACTTCATGCAAACCCCCAAAGCTACCATCTTTGTCGCCAGTTCTTCTTCTATAAACCATGGTGAATCTTCTCAGTTCCTGCATGAGGAATGATGATGTACCTACGTGCAGTCATTCACACAGCACAGTCTGGATATGTGAATGGGCCCTACACATGCAGTGTTGGTTCTAACTAACTAGTCCATGCTGTCTGAATGTTAAAAAAGTAGTTGGGATTCTCATATACTACCCAAATTCTTATTATGTTGTTCATATATTTGAAGGTGTTGGTTCTTTATTATTTTTTTATAAAAAAAAGTTATAAGAAAGGTGCAATATACAGGAAACATGAACGTACACACAGTCCTCTTAGGCTAAGTTCAGGCTAGTGGTATTTTAATATTACATTTACCACCCTCAGGCACCTACTGTCAAACACTGGGTAGTGGTAACAGTGCTATCTTCTTGTTTAATTATGCATTTGCAAATGCCTGCAAAAGCCTAGAAGATTGGTTCCATTTTTACACTCATTTTTATATTGTAACAACTTGTAAAAGCTTGCAAATGCCTAAAATCTAAAGTCTTTAAAAACAAAAAAGGGCGCAGCACCACCCCCTAATTCTCGGCCGCCTAGGCAGTTGAGAATGAATGAGAGCGTAAAGCCTCCGGGGATACCTACGTCAGGCATCCCGGGAGGCTCCTGGGTGCTCCTTCTGAGCATACCTGAGCATCTCGGGCATGTGCAGAAGGAGCCTTTTTGCTAAAAGAGAGAAATTTGCTGATCTCACGCATGCGCAGTGGGATCTGCAAATTTTCTTTTATCCCAAGTCATCCGATCTCGCGCATGGGTCGGGTGATGTATGATAAAGAACCCAGAAGGGAAGACGAAGATGGGAGCGCCTGGAGCACCAGCTCCGGGACAGATGCCGAGACGACGCAGGACCCGATGCCGGACACCCCCGAAGTGATCGGACTGCCCTGCGGGATTAAAGGTAAGTGTGTTTTTGTTTTGTTTTTTGAGTTTTCAGTATAGTTGCTCTTAAAATACACTTGCACAAACAATTTTAAGTGTTTGCAAACACCACATTATTTCAGTTGGAGATGGTATTAGTCATAAAACTAATAAAAACACATTGCAAAAACTAGTTTGAACTTGGCCTTTGGAAACTTCTCATGTTTGGGTCTCTTGATGGACTACAAGGCCTTATTCATGGCACAGTGCTCCTCTCATACTGTGTGATGTACGGGAACCTCAGACATTGCAGAGAAAACATTCCCCCAAATGTTTTACTGTGATCTGCTTTGCTATAACACACTGTGGCACATTACATTCTGTCTCTGTGCGCTGGCCCATTCAATATATGAAATAGGGTCGTTGTCAAAGCAGACATCAGTGCAGGTGGCCATGCATTGTGTATAACAGTGTTATAGTCCTGTGTCTATGTCCATCCTGTTTATTATATCATGCAGATTGATAGTGCAGGTTAATTTGAGCGATACAAAAATAAAATAGGAAGCCTTTTTTGCATCTTGTACACTGAGTTTGTTTTCTTTGTTAAATTTAGCAATGACAGGCTGAGGAAGAGGAGTGTCCACATACAGAAATACACATTTAAACTTGTTTTCTGTAAGAAGGCTTATTATTACATTTGATGCTGTGAGACCACTTTGATAGAATAGTTTGGACACATATGATAAAGATTGCTATTCCTCCACCATACTTTTTGTTATGATCAGGGCTTGTACACTTTTGTTCTTAATAACATTTGCCACAGAACAAATTCACAGTAAAAGAGAAATGATTATAGATTTCTTCCTGCTGTCACTGTACAAACGGCACAACAGGACTTTATAGTGGAAGTGAAAGAGGTATGGGAAAGGAAGTATGCTTCCTCTGTATGTGACTCACTTGGCTGAATGGGGTATCAGAAGCAAGGGACTTGTGTGCAGTATCTGGAAGTGACAGATGACAGGTTTTAGGAATTTATAACAAAAAGTTTAGGAAAAAGTGTGTGCTAGTGGGGGTAAATTGGATAAACTTTCTGATTGAAGAACAGTTTCTGTATTTTAACCTGATAGTATTAGTACCACACTGAAAGGATGAGTTACTTGCAATGTCTCCTTTGTCAAATAACTAACTCCCTAGCTCCTGATGTCTTTTTGTTGGAGCTCAGCTTTGTGTGCAGTGTTGCTGAGCCTGCAGCCAGAGATAATGTAACTCCTGCACATGCACATCAACCGGTCAGTGAGGGGGATCATTGTCTCCGTTTAAGTCTTCCATGGAGCCCGTGGTGAATATGGTGGCTTCCACCCCCGCAGCAATGACAGGATCTGGACAGCAAAGGAGTCTCAAAACAACCATACTTGTTCCAGGCCAGCAAATCAGATAGCACTGAATTAAAGCATTAGAATGACAGCCAGGGAACTAGCAGTCCAGAGGAAAGTTTTGTAATGGCAGCCACAGACTTCCACAGCTGTAAAAAAAAAAAAGTTTGTAATATAGTTAATAATATAGATTACAGAAATGTTATCAATCTTTTAAGACAAGGGGGAGACACAAAAATACAAACACCTGTAATGTATGATAATGACCATTGCACAATGGATGTTGAATGGAGAATCATTTCCAGGATATTTTTTAGGGTTAACCCAAAACTAATGAGCTATAAAGAATTATGGACAATATTGGGAATCATAGTTTGTTGCAGTTTTAAACAGTTTTTAAGCTTGACATGTTTGATGTCTCACATTTAAACGTATGTTATCTCAACATTTGGATTGGATGAGCAGTAATGCCAATATTGTGTGATGAAAATTCTACAACTACCACTATTCTACCCTGCTCTGCTTTTAGAAAATATAAGGAATTTTCAAGAAATTTTCACGTAAAATGTACATTTTGACACGTGCAAAAAAAAAGAAATGTTAAGTAGTTAGTAAACAGTGGATTGATTAAAATTATTTGACAACTCAGAAGACAAGTATAGTAAAGTGTTCATAGGGGCCATTTATAAAGCTGTGAATCTGACATTCACTGAAACTTTCTTTAAAGGAGACTCTTCCTGTGTGTTTTTTTTTTACTGGCAGAAATTGATTCTCATCTAAGGAATGTTTATGTGAATGTCATTGTGTTCTTACTTTATCATAGCCTTGTAATTCTCACTTTATTAATGTCATCAGTTACACAACAAATTGTAGGAATAATTTGTAAATGACGTGGAAAGAGACACCAGTAAGATTTTTGTTTAGTTAGTTGTCCTATAACTTGCTACCAGTGCCTTGTATTATGCAGCATTTTCCCTGAGTGCTGGTTACTCTACTGATCCCCATGCTGCGGGGATGTGACGTCTCTCTGACTCTTCCAGCAAAAACAAACTGATTGTGAAAGAGCTGAGAAGATCACATGTTCACATGACACATTTTGGAGTGACTTGCAGGAAAGCTGTCAGACAAATAGGCTGTGTACTGTATAAGGTAATAGAGAAAAAAAACAAATACTTCAAATATCCTTCTGGGTTTGCTGAAGCTGTCACAGATGTACTTTGATGAACTCAGCAGTATTCAGACTTTTCATGCAAACTTTAGGCGGAACTAAACTGAAAACAAAAAAATCACACTTACCTTTAATCCCACAGGTCCCTCGATGGCGCTGGTCCTTTCCTCGATCGGGTCCTGTGTCATGCTGGAATTCCTCTTAGTCCCGACGTAGCCGCCGTGGAGGGTGAAAAAAAAGAGAGCCGATCTCACTGGGCATGCATGATTTCCCCTTCAAGACTTAAGATCAAGATCAAGACTTAAGGGCGCAGTTCTGCACCCTTTTTTTTTTTTTTTTTAAAAGGGTGTTACACTGAAAAAAACACCAACATTATTTCCTTACATAGAAGGGTTGTCTACCCTTCTATGTAAAGTAAAAATGTTGAGTTTAATTACACTTTAAGTACTGAAGATCCATAAACGTTTATAATATATCAAACAAAATATAACTCAACTAAAAACAAATGAATTACATAAAAAGCTGCTAGTTTTGTGTGGTCTATAGTTTTACAAAAGCTGCTGTCAGAAGTAAAAGGAAGCAAATGGATTTTTTTCACATATTATATAAAAAAAGTGTAAATGTCCATAGCAATCGTGCAGAATATTTGGTTTATTTTGAACTCAGCATTTCAGAAATGACAGATGATGATTGTTTTCCATGGACAACATTTTTAGCACACTTTTCATATGTTAGTCTCATGATGACATTTAATGTGTTCTTCCAAAGGATTTCTGGACAGGAAGAAAAGAACGTGGTCAATTTGGCTGTGCTAGGCCTGTAGAATGTGCTATGTTTGGGGTGCCTTGGATTTAAAGAAGGACCAATAGATCTTACAAAAGGGAAAGGTTTATTTACAGCTTAGGATATTATTTACATATGATTTTCAAGACAAAAGGGAAGAAGGTAAGGGGTATATAGGAAAGGGGAAGGAAAGGGGTCTAGCTCTATCTCTAGCACATGGTCAATCTCTTGCACAACCATACACACCAGGGTTTTCTCTCCTTGAACCACACCCCGCTCCAGGTCCAGAGCAAATCACATTGTTGCTTCATCCTTGGTGAAGCCTTGATCAAGAGGTCACACAGATTGTCCTTGTCCCAGACTTGGGATTGTTGTATAGTGAACTGGTTTGGGCAGAAACTGCCACCAAATGGTCAAACTGGCCGAGGTGTTAATGATCCTCAGGCATCCACTCATGGAAGATCAATCATTGTCTCTGTTAAGCAATCCTTTGATATTTGAGGGACTGCATCTGTCTCCACAGATAATGAGGTTTGTTTCCAAGAAGGCAGAATTGTCTTTACATACAAGTCATACATATATCAATTTTGGTCACTTCCAACAAGGCCTAAAAATGTATAATTAGTTCAAATGTAAACTGCCTAGGCACAAAAAGTCCCCAAGCCCCTGGGGGCAATGTTATGATCTGGGGTGGCTTCAGTTGGTCAGGTTCAGCAACATTATGTGGCCAAACAATGAGGTCGGCTAACTATGTGAATATACAGAATGATCAGGTTTTTCCATTAGTGGATTGTTGGGTATATTCCAAGATAACAACGCCAAGATTCATCAGGCTAAAATTGTGAAAGAGTGGTTCAGGGAGCATGAGACATAATTTTCACACATGAATTGGCCGCAAGAGTCCAGACCTTAACCCCACTGAGAACCTTTGGGATGTTATGGAAGAGACTTTAAGCAGCCGTATGATTCTACTTGGTAAAGTAATGCAGCTCTGGTCAGAAAAAATGTTGTGATGTTGTGCAAGCTTATTGAAATGATATCATGGCCAATGTGTAATCAAAGCTAAAAACACTGCAACAAGATTTTAGCGTATAGGACTTTTTTTGACCAGGCAGTTTTTAATGCATACCCTGCAAACGGACCAATTCCTCAATTACCTAAGTAGTAACATTTTTAGGAAAATTTAGGGATAAATACAAATGTATAAAAGTTTAGGAAACATGAGATTATGTGCTAATCTGTGATTATGGTGTAAGATATTTTGGTGCACACAGCTGTTTTCTTGTGTAAATCTACAGATGAATTCTATATAAAGAACTGGCAGTTTAAGATTACCTCCTTTGAGCTGCCTTGCTTCTCTACAGCTGGCTATGGTGCAATGTCTTCCTCTTTGGGTAACACAGAAATTTTCTGTTTGGGATTAGATTTTGTGCCATGTATGTGAAAGTTGGAGCTCCTAATCCTTTATTATTAATATTAATATTATTAATAATCAACAGGATTTATATAGCGCCAACATATTACGCAGCGCTGTTGCAAATGACAGACTAATACAGACAGTGATACAGGAGGAGAGGACCATGCCCCGAAGAGCTTACAATCTAGTAGGTGGGGGAATTTACACACAATAGGAATCCTTCAGCTAAAACATTTAACAGGCAAGCACAGAGAGCAATCACATTTATAAATAAGAAAGTTTTAGTTCTGGCAATTCAAAAATGTATTTGATGTCCATTTAAGCATACATTTGTGATACATTAACATTCACACATCACATTGTGATATACATTCATAGATTGGTCACTCCCATTATGAACCTCGTTGGAAGTAAGACCATTTATCTAAACAATGGAATTCCTGATTAGTTAAATAGAGGCAGGTATAACGTCTTGTGTCCCGACTCGTTTTTCCTACAGGCTTTTTCAGGGCATTTGTTGAGAAAGCTAAAGTACTATACAGCAAAATAAAGTGTGATAATAAAGAGAAAAAAATGGATGGTTTAGATGGAAGTATTTGGGTGAAGATGGAAAGTGTTTGTGAATATGAACAGAGAGCATACAGACCTAGAATATTACACAAATGTTCTGTTGACCTGCTAGATGATCAGCAACAGATTGAGACACTGACAAAGGATGTAAAATATACCTTTATATGCCCATAACTATGCAAAGTAAAGTATTTAGATATTTTGAACAAGCAGTAAAAGCACACTGACACACAAGCACTCATTCACCGCTATAGCTAAAGGAATTGTGGAATAAATCATCTTCAAAGTTAACAACATAGGGATAAAATTTGAAGTGTGTCTCTAGGCAAAAATGTTCTTTTT
Source organism: Pyxicephalus adspersus (assembly GCF_032062135.1). Taxonomy (NCBI): domain Eukaryota; kingdom Metazoa; phylum Chordata; class Amphibia; order Anura; family Pyxicephalidae; genus Pyxicephalus; species Pyxicephalus adspersus. The sequence goes on along the minus strand of NC_092862.1, from coordinate 46,494,119 downwards.
AGTTTTTGAAAGATTGGGGAATGGTTAGATCAGTGACTTTTGTCACCCAGAAAAAAGTGTATGAGAATCTAAAGTTTTAGAGCATTCCCCAAAACAAGTGGTGCAAAGAAAAACTATTTATATATATATATATATATATATATATATATATATATATATATATATATATATACTATAAAATAGTGATGGGATATAGGATATAAAAGCTAATTAAAAAAAGATTTTGTTAAAAAGAAGATATAAAAAGTGACTAAACATTTAAAAAAAAACAAAATTAAACATAACGTTAAATCATTACAGCTTCCCTTTGAATAAAAATTACAGCATTAGAGTATTTTTAGCTTTTTGGCAACGTTTTACTGTGAAAGGATTTTATTTTTTAAACCTAACACTTCTCGAAATGTAAGTCCAAATCCATAAAACAATATCGCATTATAGCACGGCGAATTTGACATCTTGTTTCCTTAACCTGACTTATAGCTTATTTAGATAGAGGTAGTTCTCTTTCTTGGCTGGATAAGTGAATGTAGGAATAAATACACATAATGACATAAAAAGAACATTTCCCACCAGAGCAGCCATTAGAGGGAATTGAGAAGTCACTGCCCTTGTGTTCTCTGTAAAATAAATTATACAACAATGGTGGTCTACCTCATATTCTCGAGACATTTAGGAGCTGTGCACAGAAGTGGCAGCTTTTCAGTCTGCGTATTCTCTGCTCTAGATGTCTCTACATGTCTCTGCTCCTCTGAAGTTGGTCATATGGCTATAGATTACAATTACTACAGACAGGTTTCTCCGGTTGTGGATTTTAACCTCTATTACTACAAGATTTTTTTGTGGTATGTGTGGAAGGCAGTTCCTGGTGCTGCTGTGAAAGTCAGAGTACGTTGCTCTGCAGGCTTACATACAGAATTTTTCATTTCTTCTCGGTGAAATATTCTACGCTAGATTAATGAATATAGATACCATATTTTATAAGATTGTTTGTGATGTGAACCGTGCACGTATACTGCCAGAAAAACACTAATTAATGTCAAATAAAATCACAAAGTCCATGTATAGAAATTTTATTAAGATAATGTTTTATTGAAATTGTTTGTTTTATGGCATACTCAAATGTCTCTTTAGTAATGCTAAAATGCCATACATTGATATTATGTGCACTTTACAGTGCCATAAAATGGGCCTGAAATTAAAAAATGAATGTTTGCTATTGTACATAGATCATAGGGATGTACCTAAACAGTAACTTACAAGATTTACATTTTATTTTCAATGTAGTTCCTGTGCTAAGGCACCCCTGTGTTTTGAGCCAAATATCTGGAGTGTGAACCTTGGCCACTGTGCCTCTGGCTTCCATAATTAAGATATTTGTAAGCAAATACATATATGGTACTAATCTTCCGCTGTCACTTTTTCAGCAGCTGGAAACAAAGGAAAGCTCTATGTAAGCTGTGTCTTGGTATAGACTCCCCACAGAATGGCCCAGTGCTGTCACATGGAAGGTGTCCTATGCTCCTCCATACCCAGAAGTACCAGGTATTTTGACACTGTTGATCATCCCCTTCTAATACAAATCATGCGCTCCATTGGTATCTGTGACACTGCTCTCTCTTGGTTTGCTTCCTATCTGTCTGACCGCTCCTTTCAAGTTTCTTTCAATGGTAACTCCTCCTCACC